>NC_141540.1:135700000-135850000 GCF_021556685.1 Rattus norvegicus
CTCAGCTCATTGGCGTCAGCACTTGGCTGCCATTGTCTCTGCTTGCAACAGTAGGATCTAGACAAGCCGTCATCTGTTCACTTGTCTTTATTACTCCAGTCTCTATGTTCACATCGTCTCTTTTCTCTTTCACAAAAAGGAACCTGTCCTTTTATATCTTTAGTGTAAGGTAGAGAACAGTATTACGGATCGACTCAAACATCAGGATGAGAAAGCAGCATTGTCCTGGGTGTTCCGGCGCTCACATAAATGACCATGAAGGAAAGGTGTCTGGCACTGAAGAGGTATTACTCATTTTTCTGGGGATTTACATTTAGATATGTGGAGTGTACCACTTAGCTCCTTTATTAATTTAGGCTATGTTTCCAGGAAATAGAATCATCAAACAACTAGAACTTACACAAAGGGAAGAAATCCATATGGGTTTAAGATCTGAGAGACACTTTTACTGTGGTACATGACCCGTCTGACACCGTCATTTCATCCTAGATCACCATGGTGTTTGAGGAGAGGGCCCATTCTCATGCGAAATGACGCATCTCAAGAAGGCACTACAAAGCCTAGGTATTCATCTCTGAAGCAGATTTACAACATTATTAAAGGAAGAGCTGAGACATCACCATAATTTACCTGGATAGGAGATAGAATCAGATCCTCTAAAGTGGAAACCTGTAATTCCAGGGAGGCATTTAAATGTGGGTGATTGACAGCTCTGTCATGGCCAGTTTAGCAGCTGAGAAAGTTCTGTGCTTTCAAAGACTCTTTCAGGCTACTGCATGCCTGGTCTCTATGGCTGCCATTGAATGTGTTTCTTCTGCAACTGGAATCTTTGCACTGTGTGCCGTGGTTTACTCACAGTCTACTCTAGCACACCATGCTCCGTCTCTGGTGACTTGGATCATGCGTGTCTTTACTTACGTGACACCCCCTCTCCCCCATTTCTTACCTATTAAAATCTATTACCAAGCAAACGTTCAACATTCAGCAGAAATGCCATTTTCTTTATGGCGCCCTGCTTCCATTCCTAGCCACCTTTCAGGGATCTGTCCCCTAATTATCCCATCTCTTGGTTTATTCTTAAATTACACATCAGTTTCTTGGCAGCTTAGTTTGTTATGTGGATTTGAACACTGGGATGGAATCTCCATTTTGGGCGTATTATTTAAAGCTAATGGAGTAACGTTTCATTTCATGTTGGTTTTATCAATGTGGTTGGTTATGTAGCAAGAGAATAAAAGGGGAGAGAAAGAAGGAGTGGTAGAAAAAATAAATTATGCCGAGCCCCTAAATTTGAAATTAAGTCACTGTTTGGGCTTTAGTTAAAAACGGTTAACTACCTAAGATGCATTGCTGTGTATGCAGTCACCCATGAAAACACCTGTAATTTACAGACAGTGGGACTTTAAAAGCTGATAACCAAACCTCAGTGTGCAGGGTGGGTATGCGTGGTACAGGGGGCACATAGGACTCAGACTTACCTTTAATGTTTGAAATTGAAATACTCGTATTGGCCGTAAAACTAAGCAGTAGGGTAAACCGTGCTGACGTCATTGTCCTGTTTGGAATAGATGTTCAGGGTGATCGCCTTTAAAATGGGACTTCCTATCACGGATGCCACATACGGTCTGCCTGCAAGACCACCTTAAGGGGAAATCGCTCTATCACAAAGCTGCACCCTGGAAGTGGACCAGGAAGGACAGTTAGCCTTTGGTGGACTGCCCTAAGCTTGAAGCTTCCCAGCAGAGATTCTAGAAGTCGGTAGGAAGGTGCAAATGCTCTGTTAGGACTCCTGAAAGCTAGAGCCCACTGTTGAAAGCACATTTGCTGATTCGGTGGCTGGCCATCCGGGGCGTTTCTTGTTTAATGTGTGCAAGTCTCACTTTTCAATGAAACTATTTCTGCTGTTCCCTCATCTCCATTAGAAAATCTGGGCAGAGAAAGACTTGATAATTTACTCAAGGTCATACGCAAGTGAGCAGACCAACCACAGTCACAACTACAACATGATTTCAGACCTTGCATAAACACTGATATGCTCTGTTTGTAGCCCCCCTGGGTGTGCACATATGCATGCAAACAGTTGTGTGCACACACATGTACAGCACACACGTGTTTTTACTCAAGCCTATAGAGAAAATTTACCCATACTACACACTCACACACCCTCTCTCACGCACATGCACAGGCACACACACAGAGTCTCTCTCATACATATACATAGTAGTATACACACAGAATCACGTATGCAGATTCTTATTCAGGAAAAAACCACACAATACACACAACCACATTGATCATACCTATAGAGAAAAATCTCACTCTCCACTCTCATACACACATGCACACGGATGCACACGTGTGTGAGTATGCACACACACATTCATGCACACACACACACACACATACACACCTGCTCATACTTATGGAGGAAATTCATGAAAGAAATGCAGTCACGGATTCACAACAACAGCAACAGCAACAAGAAGAACAATTACTGTAGGGATCATATTATTCCCCTCTACACTTGAATTCTCCATGATAATGTAAACATTTTACAGCAGAAAGCACATTTAGAAAAGTCCTTCCACATTTCAGAATGAGGGCAGAACAAGGGTGTTGTGGTGGACACTGAGGGTAGTTACAGGATTATTGTCCTGTGAGATGTGCTGTTAGTCATGGAGGAAATCCTGGCAATGCCTTAAATCTTGGGGCCATTTCACTTTAATTGCACGAGGGATTTATGTCTCCAGTTTTATTACCGAAACAAACTAGTTAGGGGAGTTGCCATTGTCTCCAGGTTTGTAAAAAAAAGTTGCATTTTAAATATACACATATACATATGTGTAAACACACATACATATGTGTACATGTTAAACAGAAATAGGTACCTATATATACATACATAAATATTTAAATTTGTACATAGACTATACATAAAGACTTTTCTCATATTTTGGTTGTATTTTATCCACTATACAATTTTAGCCTGAGTATTTAACTGAAGCTCTTTTGTCAGGTGTGTGGAACCCCAGTATTAAGCTTGAACTACGCAATGTATTTAATGCAGACCCAAAGTGTCGTATTTTAACCTTTTAAGTGAGAGGGAAGGAAGCTATGGACTCGCAGGTTTCAACCAAGGGAAATCCCATTTTGGGTCTCCGCTCGTATATTCTGCATCAGTATCACAAGACAGAATGGCAAATGCTTGAATGTTTCCTGAGAGTTTGTGTTTGAATGTGTACAGTGTAGGCTTTTACTGCCTTAAATTGCTATGCACTTTTGGGTTTTATATCAAATGTAACATGTGGTAGGAATGTGTATTTAGTATGATGTCACAACCCCCTCCCCAAGTAATTTAGAAGTATAGGTAGCAACGTTACATCTGCAAGCATTTTTTTTTTACCTGATTTGTTACTGTGACTAGCCTTATTTGAAATAATGACTATTTTTCTTTTCAAAGGTCACTGTTTTACAGCATCTAACACACCATTGTTCTCCAGGTTGCCAACTTAACTGTCCCAGTGCTGTAACCAACTGTTTGGCTTTACGTCTTTTGAAAAGGGATTGCAGTACGGCCACCATCGTCACAGGCTGCCCACTGCTGTGCATGGACCTTCTTTTCTCCCAGATCCTTGATAGGTTCTCACTGCCCCACATGGGTAATCTCGGTAACACATTCCCCAAAAAGGAAGAAACGGTCTATGTAATATTTACTGTATAACAACTGTGATGGCTTTCTTAGATGTCTGACTACATCTTAAATTAACTAAAACCCAGTGGCTGGGACACCTGTGAGAGATTTTTTTCCTTAATTGTGCCATTTGATGGAGACCAAATGCCGTCAATCCAGATCTTTGGAGGTGGAAAGTTCCACCTTTAGTCTGAAGCAGACCGTCTGCTAGAAAGCTGTAGAAAGGACATGGAGGAGGATACTTTCTTTGCTGGCTTGCTCTTTATCTCATTTTCTCTCTGGCAAATCCAATCCCAGGCAATAGTCAGAGATTCTGGCCTATATTGAAGACCAGCTAAGACATCCAGCATGAACAACTGCTTTATTCTTGGACCTTCCTTTGGTAGAAAGGGATTTTGGACACAGCCTGTAAGCTATTCTAATAAATTCACATATGTGTGTGTGTGTGTGTGTGTGTGTGTGTGTATGTATATATATATGTGTGTGTGTGTATACATGATGTGTATATAAGTATATGTATATATGTGAAGATATATGTGTATATGTGATATGTGTATGTATATATGTATAGAATATGTATATTCTATAAATTCGGTTTCTCTAGTAAACTGACTAATACATTTATACACATATTAGTTAATAAACGTCTTAGGTCACAGAAGAGATTATATCACAGAGGCAAAGAAGGGAGTGACTAGGCAGTATTGCACCCATGTGGGGAGGTTTTCTCTTATGGTAGACTCAAGTACTGATGCTCTAGGGCCAATGCCTTGTGTTTGAGTTGAGCCATTCCTCCCCACACTTACTCTCCCCTGGCCCCTTCCTTTGCTACTGCACCATCTCAGCTCTGAATGTTGTTTGCCTGCCATTCTGGACTTGAAGCTCTGGTCTGGGCCCAGGTCTCAACACAATACCTTCTCTTTGTAGCTATTTCCAGTAGTGGCAGACACTGCCTACCCTGTCTTAACCCCCTGCTACGATTGTATCCCCAAAGGAGTGATAACTTAGAATTGTATTTGCTAGTAACATCCGATTTTGAATTTTTTCCTCTATAAAGATTCTATCATGGCCAGAATTTCCATTGATATTGGAGCAAATGATATTACAGATTTCATTGTAAACGACTATCCCGGGCACCCTAAAATTAAATCAGTGACTCCCAAGTAGATCCTGCTGAATACTCTTCATTTCTAGCTCTACACCCTGAAACAGAATATCATGAAGGAGGATTTTATTGAACATTTCCTTTACAGAATAATAAGATGTGTAATTTCCATGAGAAAATACCATACCTATCTTTTAAAATAAAACAATACATAGTACTCATTTCTATTTGGAGCTCGAGCTGGAGTTTTTTTCTGCCATGATCTTTTGGATGTTATTGCTGTAAGACATACTTTTGTTAATTTCCAACCTCTTTTAGAATAATAATGACCTTATTTATTTGAAACAAACAGATTAGGGAAAGTGGGGGTTATTAGTACTTATTACTTTTTGAAAACATTGAACATGGTATAATATTTTGTGTTAGAAAGTTAATTACCATTTCCTAGTAATTTCTTCATTTTAGCTTAGCTTTAAATTTGTTTCCACAGGTGCTGTGCATTTTGAGTATGCAAAAAGTAGCCATTAATGAGCAATGTACTCAATGGCATTTTTTATATTTTTCATTATGTACATGCATGTGTGTGTACATGCATATGTGCATGTATGTGCATATGCATGTTTATGTGCATGTGTGATCATGGACTTGTGCACCTTTGTGCGCAAGCCTATGCATGTTTGCATATGCCTGTGTGCCTGTGTGTGTATGTTTGTGTACATGCATGTGTGTATGTTCATGTGTGTATATTCATGTGTATGTGTTTGTGTCCAGATATGTGTGTGTGTGCATGTGTTTGTATGTGCATGTGTGTGTTGTGTGTATGTATGTAGACCCTTGTTATTTGCCCTTGCCGTGTTTGAGACAACATGCTGTGCCTGTCAGGTTGCACGATCTTTGAGCACCTAGGGATTCTCTTGTCTCTGTCTCTCATCGTTCATTAGGAATTCTAGTATTAAACAAATGGTTTCTTAAAAGTTCTGGGCATTCTAACTCAGGTCCTATGCTTGCATAGCAAGTATGTTGCCACAGAGCCATCCCAGTCCTGTGAACTCCATTTTACCCTTGTCCACATTAAGCCTCCCAGAGCTTGTAGGGTTCTCCCATTCCTTTAGCACGTTCTCAAATTTTTTGTGTTTGCATTTTTACCTTGGCATTAGCTCTCGTCATCATTGGCTATACTGCCTATAGTATACGGATAGGCAAACATTTTGTAATGCCTGCTCTGTTTCATTCAAGAGTTCCAAAATGTGTAGTGCCTATCGCCGATCCTGAAGTTTCATTCATTTATACAATTATTTTCCATTTCCCTCGTGGCATATGGTGTGCATTCTAGAGTTATATTTTTAACATTAAGGCATCACTAGGGGAAAAAAGATTAGAGTGTTTTGACATTTCTTTTATTTAAACTCTTATGGGAAAAAAATCAACCTTGTTAGTTGAAAGATTCTATATTTATTTAAAGTCTTTGAAGAAACATTAAAGATGGGTTCAAAACATTTGTAATTACATTTTACCTTGGAAAGATCTTCACAGTTCAGGAGACATTGCTCCTTCAAAGCTGCTCAGTGAGACGATGCAGTTCCTTGAGGGTCCGATGTGGACATTGTCCACAAGCATCTGGGACAGTAGGGCGAATACTGAGATAGCCGGCTGACTCCTTCAGATTTTCACTGACCTGCATTTCTTTGCATAGGAACCTCTTCTGCACATAGGCACCCAGTCCTTCATATATGTCCGAGCTGAGACATGCGGCATGTAAGGCACACTGTCCACAGTCCAAGAGTCAATGGAAAAATACAAACAGTGCAAAACATGTTCACCAACCTATACTGGATATGCCTTATAAGGATAAGAATTTCAACATATTGGAATGAATAAAACATTGGTAGAGAGTTAATGTCATGTTTTCTTTTTCACTTTAAAATATAAGACTTTGGGGAAATTAAATTTTACATATAAGATTCATGTTTTTGGATAAACATCTTTGTTTTTCGTGCCAGCCATCTTGTTTATTTTGTGGTCTTCCCAGGTCACTGCAGCTCCCCCCACACCCCACCCGTTTTTCGTCCCTTCCTTCTTTTCCCTTTCCTTTCCTTTCATATTTTCTTTTATTCTCATTCAATCTTTTCCTTTCAGTTTTGTGATTATTTGGGTTTGTTTGTTTGTTTGTTTGTTTTTTGTTTGTTTTTTGGGGCGACAGGATATCACTGTGTAGCCCAGGCTGGCCTTGAACTTGGGATCTTCCATCTTTTATCTCCAAGATGTTGAGATTACAGGTGTTTGCCCTCCTTGAGCCCTTTGTTCTTGCTCAGATGTCTCTGGTACAGGTGAGCTCCATTATTTCTGTCTCTGTCTCTGTCTCTCTGTCTGTCTCTGTCTCTGTCTCTGTCTCTGTGTGTGTGTGTGTGTGTGTGTGTGTGTGTGTGTGTGTGTGTGTGTGTTATGTGAATGCTATATGTGAAGGACCCCATGGAAGCCAGAAGTGAGGGAAAGATCTCCTGGTACTAGAACTACAGGCTGGTATGAACTGCAGTGTGGTTCAGGGAACTGAACTGAGTTATCTGTAAGAGCAGAATATGCTTTGAACCTCTGAGCTACCTCCCTGGACCCTCAAGTTTTGTTTTAATGTGAAGTGGAATTTCTTATTCTAAATTATCTATCTATCTATCTATCTATCTATCTATCTATCTATCTATCTATCCATCCATCCATCTTGACCACCGTCTGCCCGCCTTCCTCTCCTCTCAGTTCCTCTCCTTATTTCCCCAACCCAATGCACTCCTCTTCTGTTCCTCTTTAGAGAAGGGCAGGCCTCCCATGGATACCAACCAGCCATGGCATGTAAGTTGCAGTTATACTGGGCACTTCCTTTCCCTTTAAGGCTAGACTAGGCAATCTAGTAGGAGGAAAGCGTCCCAAAGGGAGGTAACTCCTGCTCCCACTGTTAGGAGTCCCATGAAAAGATCAAGCTACACAACTGTGACATAAGTGCAGCAGACCTAGGTCAGTCTTATGCAGGCTCCCTGGTTGGCATTTCAGTCTCTGTGAGCCACTGTTAGTCTAGGTTAGTTGGTTCTGTGGGTTTTCTTGTGGTTTTCTTGACTCCCTCTGGCTCCTACAATCTTTCCTCCCACTCTTCCATAGGATTCCCCAATCTCAGCCTAATATTTGGCTGTGGGTCTTTGCATCTGTTTCCATCACCTGCCTTAGTAAAGCCTCTCTGATGACAACTGGGATAGGTACCAATCTATGAGGATAGCAGAATATTGTGAGGAAGCATTTCATTGATTTTTTTTTGCCAGTTGTGTTTGGTTCTATTCTAGGTCTCTGAACTTTCCAGCCTCTTAAGTTATTATATATTATAGCCTTCAACACTAATATTGTATTGAGTATATTATATGTATGGTCATACTTTCTATACAACATACTACATTTTCATATAGTTAACATAACCTCTGTTATCAGATAAAGAAACCCAGCCTAGATTGTTCAAATTTTTCAATGTAAAGGCCATGTACCTGAGTCAGGATCAGAACCACCGTAACTCTGCATGGCCCATTCACCTCTCACCGTGTACCTTCCATTCACAAATTTGGGGAAATCTGATAAGGTATTGACAATTTCAAGGACTGCCTGAAGTCTACTGATGTTTTATGGTGATGGTGGTCATCACAATGATTATTGCTGAAAGCAAAACAGGCTTCTCCAATCTTAAGCACAGTGCTCATTCTGTGTGCTTCAAGGGATCACACATCTTCAGACATGGTCCCTTATCCCAGTATTCCTCTGCACGCACTTACCAATGCAGTGACTAAATAGAATTGCCCATATTGAAAACTAACACTACCGATTATGTAGTGTGTGTGTGTGTGTGTGTGTGTGTGTGTGTGTGTGTGTGTGTGTATGGAAACCAGAGGTTGATGTTGAGTGTGCCCTTTACTTTGTATTTTGAGATCGTTTCTCTCACTGAACTGGAATTCGTGCATTCTTGATTTGGTTAGGCTGATTGGCCAATGAGCTCCAGGGATTGGCTACTTTCTTCCCCCTCTCCTTCAGGGATTAGCCAATGAGCTCCAGTGATTGGCCAATGAGCTCCAGGGATTAGCCAATGAGCTCCAGGGATTGGCCAAGGAGCTCCAGGGATCAGCTTTCTTCCCCCTCTGTCCTGTGCTCAGGTCACAGATGTACACCATAAGTCCTGGCTTTTCATTTCTATTTATTTATTCTATGTGGGTGCTGGGGATGGGCCCACACCCACGCTTGCACTATACTGATGCACTTTACTCAATGAGACATCTCCTCATTCCCAGCAATTTTTGGATTAAAAATTATTTTGGGGGATATAAAGGTAGGTATTTAGAATAAAGTTAGTAATATACTGGCTTAGAAAAATGATAGTATCAGTTCTCCTCCAGAGTCTAAGACTAATCTAAACACTGCTAGTTGGGCAGTTTTAAAGCATCAAGCACAAATTCCCTCCTACTGAGCAGGCCTTAAGTCCTGTTGAAGCTTTTACTCCTAATTAAAAATCATCATCATCATCATCATCATCATCATCATCATCATCATCATCATCATCTCCTTCTCTTCCTTTTTTGTTCTCTTCCTCTCCTCCCTTTCTTATTCCTTCCTTCCTTCCTTCCTTCCTTCCTTCCTTCCTTCCTTCCTTCCTTCCAGGCCAAGGCTCCATAAAGATCCAAGTGATCCAAATAGAGAGAGGGACTCTGGGGTACTCAGCCCAACTGGTACACATGGTCAAAGACTCAGGTAACATCATGGAGGAGATAGGTGAAAAATTGTAAGAGCCAGAGGACCAGGGCACTATTAAGTGATGTCTTTTAGATTGGGATCCTGTACCCAGGAAATCCCAACAGTATGTTGCCTAAACGTTGCCAGTTGGCATGCCAATGAGGAAAGCAGAAACGGCACAAAATCCCACCCATAGATGAAGGGTTAAAGGCAGATTATTGGGTTCTGAGAGAGGAACGATCTGTCTTCTACAGGGGTGAGGTTAGATAGGTCCAGTAGAGGGGTGTGTGTGTGTGTGTGTGTGTGTGAGAGAGAGAGAGAGAGAGAGAGAGAGAGAGAGAGAGAGAGGGAGAGAGAGAGAGAGGAAGAAGAAGAAGAGGAGGAGGAGGAGGAAGAGGAAGAGGAGGAGGAGGAAGAGGAAGAGGAGGAGGAGGAGGAAGAGGAAGAGGAAGAGGAGGAGGAAGAGGAGGTGGAAGAAGACAACATGGGGGATTTTCATATGCAAGCACCATATTTTCTCTCATGCCTTCCTCCCTCTCCTCCCTCTTGTGTCTCATCTCCTCAAATTTAAATCACAGAGATAAGCCTCTTTGCCTGGACAGGGATCCCTGCTTTTGTTTTAAACGATCCTCCATCTGCCTCACCCCTTCCTGGTTCTGCAGATGAGAAACACCACTGGTCTCGGCAGTCAGAGAAGCAGCCATCTGTTAAACATCTTAGCCAAATTCCGTAGAGAGAAAGCAAGAGACCGTTCAGACCTGGGTCTGTCTCAACCACTAATCTTTCTATAGCCTCCTGGATGCAGAATATGAAATAATATGTAAATACTCCGAATCTGAAATCGGGGCCTTGTATGAGACCCACAGTCTAGATTTAGTCTAATAAAGAGCTCTATGGGATTATTAAAGAATCGGATCTATTTGGTAGAGCATTTGTGTAGGCTCGGATTTTTCAAAGCCTACTTTATTGCTTTAATCTTCAATGCTTGAAGGCCCTTTAATGCTTCAACCTCCCTTCTAGCCCACCAAGCAAAGGTAAGGGAGGAAGATGGTGACTAGACAAGCATCTGTGGCCCTGTTTAGAAGTAGTTCTTTGGAGTGATTCCAGTCTTCTTTGTCAGGATCTCAGCAGTCCAGTCCAATAACGAACACAAAACATGAATCAGTAGCAGTGGCTCAGTCCAGCAGAAACCTTGAGGCTCTGACAAACTGGCACAAGCCAGTGGAAGCTCCAAGAAGCAGCCAGAATACCACAAAGTTCTTTGGCGCATTTCTCTCTATGAAGCCGTGACAACTGAAGATCTGTGAAAACCAACGAAGTGTCACAGTCGCAATGCAAGAGCGACCTCTCACTGTTTATGGGGTTCCACTTATGCTCTTCCCAAACATCATGGGACCTCTCAAGGCAAAACATCACATCACATCACAGTCTTACTTAGATATTAGGAAGCTACACAGACCGTCAGGTGCTGTTCCATTGATGATGCTGTTATGACATTGCTTTGCCAAAGGGCTGTTGTCATTCTCCTGACTAGTGGAAGATAGAGAGGAGTCTGACCAGCTCATGCGGAAGCCTGTTTTAGCACCTTTGGAATGGAGCACAGGACTGCAACTCCATCAGTGGCAATCAGGAACTTCTCTGTGTGGAGTCTCCACTTTCCTCTACCTCTGAGCCTCTTCTTGTCGTCCCCTGTTGACTTTGGTATGAGTTACAAGATAGTGACCTATGTCCAAAGTCAGAAAATCCCCTTCAAGAAATGGAAGGTAAACAGCCAGCGTTCCTGCAATTGAAAGGAAATCTCTGTGGGCTTTTATGAAAAAAACCCAAAGCAACAACAGAACCCCGTGACAATTAGTATAGGTGTGCACTAGGATCTCCAGAGCTTTTTCCTCAAGACTTCAATGCAGAAGTTAAGTTCTCACTCAGAATTAAGGCAGAGTGGGCACTCAATGTATTAAAATTTTATGGCATCACAAAGCTTTTAAATGATGGATACACAATGGAGTGGGAGGTGTGCATGTGTCCCACAGCAACTAGAAACCAGTGTTCATAGAGTAGAGTGAGCATCCATGCACATGCACTTCTGTGTTTCCAGAAACATAATACAGCAGCAGAAAGGAGACCTCTTTCGTCTGGAAGCTGGGAGTGCAAACAGAATTCTGACAAACTCAGGGCATCTTGCTTGTACTGTTGTTCATTATTATTTCTTCCACAAACCCATGTGTTGGGGGATGCTAAGGGATGTGGTCTGCCCAATGCAAGGAACTCGTCACCAGATATATTAGCCACTACAGTGAAAGCTGCATGGTTGGGCTTTATGTTTTTATACAAGTGTAGCATTGAAATTAATGTAATATGCCACTATTTTCATTATAAAAGATTTCTTTTTAATGTTGCTGCCTTAGTGAATGGAACAGTTAGTATTAAAATGGAAGCTAGGCAAGAAGTTCTATGAGAGAGAGAGAGAGAGAGAGAGAGAGAGAGAGAGAGAGAGAGAGAGTATGTGTGTGTGCACGCGTGTGTATGTGTGTGTGTTAGGAACATGTGTGAGTGTATGCACATGTGTGCCAAAGATCAGTGTTGTGTATCTTTGTCAGTAGTATTCCACACTTTGGGATGGTGGTGTCCGTCTCTCTCTCAGAGTTTGTCAGTTCAGCCAGCTGGGCTTTTCACTGAGCTCTGAATATCCTTTTATTTCAGTTTAGATGGGACTCATGGGGGATTTAGGTCACCTAATTTTTTTCTGATATTTTGCTCAGTTTACTTTTTTAATCAATGTTTTGTATCACCCTGGATGGTAATTTAGATGCCAGTCGCAGTACACTCTGTCCTCTGCTTTTTAAAAAAATATCTATTGATTATGCGAATGGGTGTCTTGCCTACAGATATGTCTGTGTACCCTGTGCCTACAGTGCTGGTAGAGATCAGAAGAGTACGCTGGATCCCCTAGAACTGATGTAGATGGCTGTGAACCGTCACGCCACTGCTGGGAGCTGAGCGTAGATCTTCTGCAGGAGCAGATGGGGCTCCGTGTATCTGAGCCATGGCTTCAGCCAATCACTGTTTCCTTCTGTAATTATTAATCACCCTTCCCTCCATGGACAATGCGTATGCCTCGCCATCTTCAGAATGGGCTGTTGTAGTGTTTCTCTTCCAATGGCTCTTGTCTGTTTTCCTTTTGTGGTGCTGGACATGACACTGGGGGCCTTAGGCATGGTAGGTAGGCACCTTACCATAGGAACCACATGGGTATTAGCCAAACTCCCTGTTTCCAAGGTTACCAGAGCCAGTGCTTCTGAAAAGAGGGTGGCGCTTAAGGGTGATGGTGTGGCAAAGGCCATTTGCAGATCTCTCATAGGAGGATGCATTTGGCAAGGAGCCACAGTGGAGAAGTAGGGAAAGCAGCCGTAGCTTCTTACTCACTGAGAAGGTAGTTAGGCAATGAAGTAAGCCTTGACTACCTAGATGGTATATGAATCAGAAGGACAAAGCTGCCCCCAGCCACAAAATGCACAACACAGATACCACCAAACTGACAGAAAACAAATAGCAATGCTAACTATGAAAATTCGCCAGATTACGTCAAAGCAATCTAAAATAATTAGGAATGATACCTAGCAGATGTGACAGACAGCCTGTTGGCATGTACTGAAGATTTTGAGTGTTTTCTTCAATAAATGCTGTTTTAAAACCAAATAACCCTACAAATTATATATAGATAAAATATGTTTCTTCGAAAGTGACAACTGGGGTTAGAAATCATAAAACCTGCCTTCTAGGAATGAAAGGTTGGGGATGGGGATCAACTTGTAAATACAGCTTGTCAAGAGGTGCTATGGGATGACCTGAGTGCTTAGGGGGTTTCCTTTTTTTTTTTAAATTAGATCTATTTCTTTACTTACATTTAGGTATAAACTGAGTACTGTATTACAGCATGGCAGCCCAGAAATGATGGGGGACAGTTAATCCAAAGTCCACACCATAGGGTATAGGCTGTTATTTTCAAACCTACTTTTAATAAGGGTTTTCAAATGCTTTGACCCCCTTCTAGCCCACCATCCAAAGGTAGGGGAGAAAAGATGGTCAGTAGGACAAGGGGATGTGGACCTGTTTAGAAGTAGTTCCTGGGGCTGGGGATTTAGCTCAGTAGTAGAGCGCTTGCCTAGGAAGCGCAAGACCCTGGGTTCAGTCCCCAGCTCCGAAAAAAAAGAACCAAAAAAAAAAAAGTAGTTCCTTGGGGTGAATCCAATCTCCGTTGTCAGGATACCAGAGTCAAGTTCAGTAGTGTCAGGATAGCAAATACAAATCAGCAGCAATGGGAGGACCTAGCAGAGACAGCCAGGCCTCTCTCAAGGAAGTGAAGATCAGCGAACATGGGAGACCAAGGAGGCATTGCAAAGCTCGCTATGTAAGCTCCCCATCACTGTCCATTGGGTCCTATTTATACTCTCTCCTGTTCTCCCGTGGGTCTTGCCCTAGCAAACCACCGTGTGAGCCTGCCTTAGCAAAAGACTTCTTGTCTGTATCACCTGACATATCCCGAGACGTCCACTTCAGCATGGTGCAGCTCAGCGTGATCTAGGACAGAGGGCGGGGAGCAAGAGGTATCCCAAAAGGAGGGGTTATCATCTTGTCCTGTAGATATGAGGTAGAGTGGGCTCCATTTCAAGTAGGGAAACAAGGGGGACAGCCTGCTTTGAGTTGAAATGTTCTTTTGGCTGCGTCACTGAGTATTTGTTACAGGAGGGAGGAATCCAGTCAGTGACTCAGGTAAGGGGTAGGAGAGAGTCAGCATGTAGAGATAGAGACAGTGAATAAATTCAGCATGCGGGGCTGTTTTCCCCAAACTTAAATCTTCCTCATTGGAATAGCATGAAATTAACTACTTTTGAGTACACAGTAGTTGAACAGCGTTTAGTCCATCCATAATACCAGGAAACCCCAGTCTCTACCACTTTCTAAGACATTATTATCAGCCTAGAGGGTGCTCAGGAAATGTCCCCATTCGCACCAGGCTCTGACAGCCATCAGTCAGAGTTCTCTGTGTGTGTCTTCACCAACTGTCTAAACACAGCATTAGTGATAAGACACACTGCGTAGTCTTTCGTGGGTTATCTTCTCTTGCTTAGCAGATGCCTTCAAAAGTTGCCCATGAGGAATGGTTTTCAACAACCTTTTCCATTCTCAATAAACACGGTATTATAGCCCCTCCTTCATCAGTTGATTGATATGTGAGTTGTTCCTATTTTTTGAAGAGCATAATTACTTTTATGTCCTTAACGATGTAAAATCCACATGTTGACCTAATTGGATACATATCCGCATGTAACTTTCTCCCATATTCATGACTCAAAGGATGGGATGACCACAATCATTCCATGAAGATTATAGTAATATATCCAAAGTTTATTCCAGTCCATTTCTCCCTTTATACTCCAAATCGTGTTTGGATGCTTTGGTTATTTTGAGGAGATAAATCCACAGAAATCCATTCCAAAGTTCAGCCTAACTTTCAGCCAGTCGTGTTTGGCATTGGGCATCTCCTGGAAATAGAACTTTGAAGTTGTTTCAGGACTGCTCAAGACCCGGGCAGGAGCCAGGAGCCCAGAAGGAACACAGTGGTACAGTTGCCATGATCTTTCCCTAGAGGCTCAGCTGCTTTTGTGAGCCGTTTCTGTTTTGAACACTAATAAATATCCCTGCTATGAACATTCATGCAAACATTTTTCTGCTATGTTTTTATTTCTTTGAGAACGAAAGAGCTGAAAATAGAATTCATGAGCAATGTCAACACATGAAACAGATTTTACCTCAAAGGAAGTCAGTCTGCTTATTCTGGAGCCAAATATTACCACAGACCATGAGTAAAGAATAATATGACCCCTAAATTGTATGTTCCAACATGGTAACAGTTTTACGAAGTTTTTTATAGCGACAGATGAAGAAAGTAATACATCAAGACCTTTTTCATGCATGCAAAGTCAAACATGGGGGGTGGGCAGGTCACAGATTGGTGGATTCGTCTCTGCTAAGGCCTCAGACCCTACATGAGTACATCTGACTTTTGTGTTAGCCTAATTCTAGGTTTCAATATCTTATTTAGTGAAAAGATTTTTAAAATCCAATCTAGTTTCTTTTGTAATGTGATACTTTTGTTAACAGTCCTAAGAGAAGATCAATACTTAATAAAATTTTTTGGTGTAAACGGATAATTAGGCATTAGAAAATGCTTTTGTTAACAAGCATTTACTTTCAATTGGGTTCATTAGACAACCAAAGCAGGGTAAATTTTTTGTCATTTTTTTTCCCTATTGATCTAACTGCATGCCTACTAATTATCAGGGAAGGTGAAACCAAAGGACAGCTCTTTGTTATCTTTGAAATGGAATCTTGCATCCAAAATAGGGCAAACATCCAAAAACCAACTGCAGTGCGGTTCTTTGGGATGATCTCATAGAGTCAGAATGGGATACTTAGCAATCATTCAACATCCTTTATTTTAAAAAAAATGCTTTCCATGTGCCCCAGTCCCACTCAACTCCCCTTCCTCCCATACCTATTCTCCATCCTGTTGTGGAAGCTGTAGCATGCCATGGTGTGTCCCACGATATTCCCCTTTGTCCACACTTCTTTGCCTGCAGATGTTTAATGCAATGAATTGTTGATCTGATACAAGGCTTCTGGCATTGGCTATGCTATCAAAACTGGAACCTCACTGGGACTCCTCTTGGATATCCTGTTGTTGCCCGGTGTCATGGAGATCCTATAGTTTTGGATCTTTAGAACCAGCCCTTTCGTGCACTCCAGCAGTTCATGGACAGGGTAGATGATGGGGTGGGCCAACTAAAGCCCTATATCTGGGTCCGAGAAGTATCTGAGCTAGTCAGCCTACCAGCTCTCCCACACCCATACCACTGGGGCAAGCTCTCCTGTGCCCTGCCATGACTGATCCATCCAATGCCACAGCCAGCAAGGGACAAGGTCAGGTCTCCTACGTTCATGCCCTCTCTTTCATGCCCATGCCATCAGGGCCAGCTCTATTGTGCTGTCCAGGCAAGGTTCAGGGCCTGCTCGCCCAGTCCTGTACCATGTGAGTGGCAGGACCAGCTCTCCTAGTGTCAGAACCTCGGGGCCATTTCCACAACCCCCACAACCAGGGCCAGCTCTACCTCATTGCCCAGGTGGGATGCACAGCCTACTCTCCCACGTGTTACAGCCAGTGATGGACAAGGCCAGTTCTCCCACTCTCACGACTCCAGCTTGTCATAGGGGGTGAAGGATGAAGGAGGGGAAGAGGTCCCCACCGCTGTACAGCAGAAAAGAGGCAGAGCAGGCTCTCTCAAGCTCATACTCTCAGCCCGGCTCTTTTGCAACCCCCATATCCAGGGCCAGCTCTACTATGCTGCCCAGGGGAGATGCAGTGCCTGCGTTCCCAGGTTCTACAGTAGTTGAGGGGCAAGGTCTGCCCTCACGCTCTGACGACCTCAGAGCCAGGCCTCCTGCCTGCTGTAGGTAGCAAGGGGAAAGAGGGAGTCATTTTTCCCTCTCCTACCTCACCTTACAGCAGACAGGTGGCAGAGCCAGGTTTCCCACACTCATGCCCTCTGGGCCAGCTCACTTGTACTCACAGCTCTACTGTGCTGCCCAGGTTAGGTGCAGGGCTCACTGTGGAGTGCTGGAAGTGATGAAGGACAGGACAGCTCTCCTCCTTTCATGTGTCCAGGCCAGCTCTCCCACAAGGCCCAGTTGAAGGGTGGGGCCAGTTCTGCACAGCCCTCAGACATCAACATGTCCACAGTTAGTAGCCCAGACCAGAGACCTGACCTTTGGTGGTAACAACCCCTGCTGTAGGGCCCCAGGCCCAGCCAAGACCCCTGGTGTCAGCACAGTCCAGGACCCCACCCACATGGTCCCAGGTAGCATCACCAGACACTCACGTCAGGCTGTTCCTCACCACCCTTGAGTCTCCAGGCCAGACTCTCTCCACTGTGCCTATCCTTCTCTTTCTCTTTCTCTTCCATTTCTCCAGCACTTAACTTCCTCTTTAGAGTGCTGGACCGGTGGTCATCTGAGGTTAGCTCTCTGTCCTGGCCCCAGGATACCAGAGTCGTGATCATCTTGGGCTCCCTCCTTGCTGGGGTTCACCAATGTGACCCCATGTGGGGGGTCCTCAGACTCACCCTGCCAGGGGCCATGCAGCTCCAGGTGATATTTCCTTGTTTCCACCTCGCTTCCCACTCTGAGAGCCCATCTAGGCTTGCACAGCACCAGACTGGTGGTCATCTCAGGCTTGATGGGGGTTTGGGTGAACTTACATTTAAAAAAAAAAATCTTTGTTGCTGGTGGCATTCATTGGACGTTCCTGCCAGCAAGGTGTAAAACTTTTACTTCCTCCATATCCCACAGTAACCCTTGTCTGAGGCTTTTATTTTAGATTCTTGTATGATGTTCCCTCCCCTAATGGTTTTGATTTACATTTCATTTATGACTAATGCCACCAAACACCTTTCCACTTACCTGCTGGCTATTGCAAACACCACTTGCTGTGATATTAAAATCCTTCTCCCATTTTAAAATTGGATTTAAAAAGAAAACCAATTTAAAATTGAATTACTCCTTTTTTTTTTTGACTTAGAAGAATTCTGTTTTCTGCATACCGTAACTCACTCTTGTTTGACAAAGATTGGCAAATGTTTTCTCCCACCTTGTAAGTTCTAATCTCATTTTCCCTTGCTGTACTTTGAAGCACAAGACACATACAGATATCTTTTGAAGCACAAAATTTTAATTTAGATGCAATCCAATATATCTATGTTTTCGCTCCCTGTATATCGCTTCTAAGAAGCGGCTGCTGAATTCAAGGTGACGGGTGGTTTTCTGAGCATTTCTTCTAAGAGTTTTATAATATCAGCTTTTATGTTTAGATCTTTGATTTTGTATTAATTAACACACACACACATACCGACACACACGCACATATATACACACACACACACATATACATATACACACATATATACACACACATACACACATATATACATATACACATATATACATATACACACATACACACATGCACGTGCACACACACACACACACACACACACACACACACACACACACAGGAGTCAGGTCATTTGTGATTCCATTGCTTTGGTTGTCTTTTGAAGTTATACTAACTTGGTTCATTGGAAACACTGTTCTTTCCCCACTAAGTGATGTTGGCTTTTCCCTAGAATCAGTGGGCCAAAGACAGATTGGTTGGTTTTTAGTTCCTCAATTCCATTTGCTGTATTCTGTATATATGCATATATATGTATGTGGCATATACATTTATGATATAAATGTGCATATTTAATATGTATACATATGAACTATATCTGTATATAAATATATGTATGTGTACATATATATTTGTGTATGTGTCCACACATACATATATATTTATACATGCATCCTTATGCCAAGTATTCCCTCAATTTCCATATTAATTTTAGGAAGCACTTGTCAGTTTCTTCTAATAAAGCAGCTAGCATCTGAATAAGGGTTATACTAAATAAATGTATCAATTTTAGAAATATTTCTACCCTACCTTTAATTCCTTTAATCTATAAACATGGAATATCTTTTTTTGTTCATTTATGGTCTTTCTTAACTTTCTAAAATTTAATTATTTTAAGTTTTAAGGTGTGAGTCTTGTAACTTTTGTTAAATTTATTTCTAAATGTTCTATTCTCTTTGAAGGGACCATGACATCTTTCTTAATTGCACTCTCAGATTATTCGCTGCCAATGTGTACAAATTGGCCTTTATTTTGAGACAGGTTCACAGTATAGTCTGTGATGGCCTCAACCCTCACGTAGGTCCAGTTTCCTCACACCTGGGGTCCTCCTGCCCCAGCCACCCTAATGATGGGGTTACAGCTGAGTGCCACTGCATTAGGCTCTGTTTGACTCTCAGAAGAACTGTACGAGGGCATTTTTGGTGCACACTTACTGAATATTCTTCATAAACACAGCTGATGGTTCACAGCTGAGGGGGGCTCATGCACACCTGGCAGAAGCCAACCCTGGCAGCCTCCACACAAACCGGTCCATCTCCAGCAAAGCTTCGCCCCTACCTGCCACCTGCCTTTGAACTGGAAGCACAGGTTACCATAGCAATACTCCAAGATGCTAAGTGTTACATAGTATTGTCATCCATTATACAGCACCCTTTCCTCCATCAGTGTCACAGACCTCTCTATGACACTGTGCTAACGACTTTCTTTTGGACATGTTTCCCATAGCGCTTGAATATATGAGTTTTCTTTTGTTTCTGTTTTATAAAAAAATTAATTTGTTGAAGTATGACATTTTTTGTACAGATTACAAAGAGTATGATTTCAAAGACAACAATAACTTTAATTAGACAAGAAATCTTTATAATATGACCCTGTCTCTCTAGTTTCTACAATTGAACAGTGAAACATCCCAATATTATATGAGTTTATTTTTCTTTCTTTTTTTAAATGAGGTATGCTCTGTGAATTTTTCTTTTCAGGTTCTGTGTTTATCAGCCTTTGGTTTTGATAAGGCCACCATCATGGAACAATTTTTTCTCTCTATTTTGTAAAATATTTGAGATAATTTACTTATATCTGATATCATTTCCTTTTTAAAAGATGGTAAAAATCACAACTGAAACCAGTGTGTGCAGGACTTTTCTTGGTCAGGAGATGTACCACCCATCATCACCATTGTCGTCATCACCATCACCATCACCATCATCACCACCACCACCACCACCACCACCATCATCATCATCACTATTATCACCATTATCATCCTCATCCTCATCAGATTCATTATACAGTAGACTTAGCTGTATTTTTCCATTCTCCCCTCTTTTGTGTCTAGTAGGTTATATTTCTGTAATGTACCATCTAAATTCCCTTTTTGTTTCTTTTAGTGTATTTTTAAAGTGATATTAAAAGTGATTTCCATAGAAATTAACAATTAAAATTATAACTTAAAACACCGATGCTTAGATTAATTCCAATTTAATTTTTTTATGTTCCAAAGAGAAGTGTTAATGGAGTCCAGTTATTTACCCTATATGCATTCTATCTTCCTTCTTGTACCTCATCTTTCCAGATCATGCTCACCTAGATTTTCTTTGCCGTACTCAGATCTGTATTTTCACACAGTATGGTTAAGATCTGTTTTGTACTAGTCTTTGAGACATGAAATTACTTTCCCTGGGGAGTCTGGCAGTCTCTGTGTTTTGTTTCTTCCACAGAATTCCTGCCATGCTTTAACCAAAGGTCACTTGATTGCTTCTGCACACCTCTCTCTCTCTCTCTCTCTCTCTCTCTCTCTCTCTCTCTCTCTCTCTGTCTCTCTCTCTCTCTTTGTCTCTCTTTGTCTCTCTCTTTCTCTCTCTTTCTCTCTCTCTCTCCCTCTCTCTGTCTCTCTCTCTCTCTCTCTCTCTCTCTCTCTCTCTCTCTCTCTCTCTCTCTGTATGTTTGTGTGTCCCTATTCTGTTCTGTCACCCTGTGCGTGCACATTCTCTCTGAGGTGTACACTGTTGTGTTTACTGTGCCTGGTGTTATGAACCAGGAAGGAAGGGCACCAGTTAGTAGACCTCTATCATAGAACATGGCGGCAAACCCCCATCTACACAACCTGAAGATTTTAGAATCAGTTTATATTTACAGAGAAATTTGTGGGGATTTTGACTGAGGCGAAGCCTTAGATAATTCTGTCAGAACTCACATCTTAGCAATATTGAATTTTCCTGTCCAAGTTCGACAAGTTTTCCATTTATTTAAGTGTCTGATTTTCATTAACATAGTTTTAGCATTTTCTTCATGAAGGTCTTTTCTATATCCTGATACATTAACACCTAAGTGAGAGTACTAATCCTTTCTAGTATCAATTAGAACATTTCTTTTTATCATTTTAAAATTTAAACTCAGTCACAACAGAAAACCAGAAAAGATGAGAGGAGGAAGGGGTTTGTGGGGATTTATAAAGGTGGAAGGGCAGAGAAGAGGGTGGGGATAACACTGATCAGAATGCACACATACACATAGAAAATGGTCACCAAACAAACTTAGTAACATATAACTTATAACAAAAAAACATATAACAAATTAGCCTTGTGTTTGCCACCGACAGGGAGCTTTATTAGAACAAGTTAAATTCCTTCTAGTGCTTTCTTGGTTTTCATAAACATTATCTTTATCCTTTGATTTATTTAATCAATTAAGTCCCAAGGGATAAAGATTATTTCCCGTCCTCATATCTTCTTTCAAGGAAGCTGAATATTTTCATAATTCTGAGAAACATATGTGAAAAAAATCAATTATATATAATTGCAATTACAATTATATATTTTATATATACACTTGTATAATTTTAGTTGTCTGTATATAATGTATGGGAAGGAAGAGAGACAGACATACAGACAGAAACAGAGATAGAAAACATTTAAATAATAACTATCAAGTACTCCAAACTCATGGCTATATATATGGCTATATAACAACTATAGATATCCACAGGTCTGCCACTTTTCTTCAGAATAATTATATTTTTAAAAAAGTTTAACTTGAAATAATTTTTTCTTTAATAAATTTACTTTTGCTTTGTAATAATGATTTACTTGACATTCTTTAAAATTTGATTATATTTAATATATTATTATATAATAATATATATTAACATTTCTATTCCTCTGAGGAAAGCAACTTGGAGAGGAGAGGGTGTATTTCGCCTTCCAACACACGGGTCACACTTCATCACTGAGGCTAATCAAATCAGGAGTTCAAGCAGGGCCGAAATGTGGAGGCAGGAACTGAAGAAGTGGTCATAGAAGCATGCTGCTTACTGGCTTGCTCAGCCTGCCTTTTTTTTTATAGCATCCAGAGATGCCAGTCTAGGGTGGCACCATCCATAATGATCTGTGACTTCTCACACCAATCACTAATTAAGAAAATGAACCACAGTGTTCCCTATAGCCCAACCTGGTGAAGGCATTTTCTCAACTAATGTTCCCCCTTCTCAAATCTCTGTAGTTTGTATCAAGTTGACAAAAAAGCCAGGGCAATAGCATATATTACCCATTTCTGGAATATATATATATATATATATATATATATATATATTATTGCTTTATTCATTCAAACTTTTATTTTTCAGATACATGTATATTGTTGATTACCTGTGGATTATTTTTTATTTCTGTGTCTCTTAAATTAACATATTATATGTATGTGTAATAATATATATATATATAATATTGTTTCTAGATGTTTATACTGCTAGGGTAGTAGAGGCTGGGAATATTCTTGTGTGCACACCTAGGAGTTTCTATGTGGACTGTACCTGGAAATGGCTCCTTACAGGTGTGCATCTTCCTTTTTCACACATGATACTGATCAGTTTTCCAAAGTCGTCCTCACAATTTAAAAAGCCATCCCTCAGTTTGGAGTGCACTGTGCCTCATCAGTATTCACAACTGTCAGGTTTTCTCAGTGGGTCAAATGGGTGGTTATCTGTAGAGACATCTCAGAAGAGACCAAAACAGGGATATTGTGTGTGTGTGTGAGAAATGAAAAAAGAAGCAGGATGGGAACTGGATGGATGGACCTGTAGGATGGGGTGGGAACTGGATGGATGGGCCTGTAGGATGGGGTGGGAACTGGATGGATGGATGGGCCTGTAGGATGGGGTGGGAACTGGATGGATGGACCCATTTTTTCTCTCTTCTCCTGGTATTGATGTTTTGACAAGTGATTGAATTCAACAACAAGTTCCTTGAAGCACAGTGTGTAGGGAAGATATCCTATTTTTCACTATGCTATCTATGTCAAATAAAATAATGGCTTATTCCAGTTTACATACTAGCATCGATTGTCTGACATGTAAGCTAGGATGTCTTTGAGGTTAGCTGTGTGGTGGGGGCTTTCCTCCTTTATAGCAAATGCATGTATGGGGAGAAAACCAAATTTTGACCAAAAGGCATGCATTTAAATGCAAATCCCCCCCCCGCCCCCAGTGCAACTGTGTAGAGCAGCCACTCAGAACTCTTCCAGTAGCTGTCTCTTGTCATTTTTATAATATTTGGGTAGGTCAATCGGTAGCTGTTCTCAACATTAGCTAGTAATTGCTCATGAACTTCTCAAAGACGTAGACCTACTTTTTATACTATTCCTAATGCTCCTTGAGACTACGCACCGCGATTCCTATTCATTCATTCATTTATCTTGTTTTAAATCTCTTTTAACAATGGCCTCATGCCTCTCCACGTCTTTGTCTTTCTCCGTCCTCCAACCATCTACCAGCGATATCATTTTTATACGGTCCCAGTTAAATTGTGCTTCCTGGCCCTGGACTTGTAATTGCTTTCTTGTTTTGTCTATCGATTCTGTGGAACATCTGTAAATCTTTTAATGATTTTTAAATTTATGTCGTACCTTTTAATTCAGCTCACTGAAGAATCAGATATGCCGGTCAATCCAATTACGGTGATGGCGTTAAATCTTTTCAAGTTGAAAACAACGTACACAGGGGCAGGACAGATGGGTTCAGACGTGGGCTTGGCTCAGGGGCGGGTCAGATGGATGTGGGCTCAGCTCATTGGGTGCTCTCCCGGATGCATGGAGAGGGACAAAGAGAACAGAGCACCACACTCTCCTCACTTCCATGGCTGGGATAAAGGCTGCCTTCCTGAGACCCATGGGCCAGTGCCTTGGTTTGCTTGATTCTCTTTCCCATATGCCCAAAACTAATTTCCTCGACGTACATCAAATTCTCCATCTCACTGCTGTCCTCACTTGGGTTTACATCCTATTAGAAATTACCTTCCCTTCACCGATCTCTGTTAGCTCTGACTGGGTTGGTCACCATGAGGTAAAAAGTTTTTTTTTTTTTTTAATTTTAGCTTTCTATCACAGAAACTGGGATCTAAATACACCACGGAATTCTTTATTTGAGCTATTTCATTTTCACTCACCGGGCTTGACCTTTTACTAAGAATCAATGGTACAATCAAGGGTGTTGGTAGAACAGGTTCAAATGATACAGATTCCCCCAACAAGTATATGAATTTAGGAATTCAGAAATCATTACTGGCGTCATGGAGGTCACAGCTATGCTGAGAAACGGCTCAGACGAGGTATAAATACAGTGTCTCTTTTAGGGTCAGGAATAACAGCTTAAGAACACCAAGGAGAACAGCACCTAATGGTTTATTCTCTTGTACTCTGGTCACGCCACTTGGTTACAAAGTGTCACGTCAGAACCGACTACCACCCCTCTGTCACTTTCTCTATCACTCTCCGTCAGTACTTGTCCATCTTGATTTCTGACAGCAAAACAATTTAGAAAGAGTCGACAGTGTACTGGCTGCCAGAGGGCATCCTATAAGCCTGCTGTTAACTGTGAGGTCCAGAATATTCAAAGACTATGCTGTAAGTGTGGTCTCTTCAGTACATTTAGTATGCCAGGACACCTGCTTAGGTTAAACATCTCTACTTACATATTCTGCAGCGAGTACATATAGCAACCATTACGTGGCATAAAATTAATATGTAAATTTATTTAAAACTAAACTAAAAATCAAACTGGCTTCAAAATTATTAACTTGAGTCACAACTAGCACTTGGATTCTTTGATTTTACAGATTTTGCTCTCTAAACAGATGAATCCTTTTTTTCCTCAAGAAGTTGATTCTGGATGATAATCTCGGGCTCTGGTGGATAGACTGGTGGATAGATTGTATAGAAGGAAGTGCATATTAATTTTAGGTAGCAAATCAACATGCCTGGAATGTTGAAGCCAATAGCCTTTCCAGTTAAAATTTAAGACATAGGTAACAACTTCTCCCATACAATTCATTATGTATTTGGAGAAAAGTAGACTTTTCTGGAAGAAAATGAACTCATTCTCATTTCCTAATTTAATCAGAATCTCCTATGACTGGAAGTTCCACAGAATCCTGGGCTTAGGTTTCAACACAGATGGGCTGTTCTTTTTAGGTGATTTTAATTATCCTAAATATAAGAGCTAAACATGTCTTTTCTATGTTTGCTCTTGGAAATATTTTGAATAAGTAATCACTTTAGGATCTCAGCAATCCTAAATATCTGGAATTGTATTATCAAAAAATTACTAGAAACTTCATGTTTTTTTAAAAAAAAATCTGCTCAGGCCAGATTTCCAATACAGACTGTGTGGATCTTTGGCAGAAACTTTTTAGGTTCCTTACTGTCTTAGTTAGGGATTTGCTGCTGTGCACAGACACCATGACCATAGAAGTCTTATAAGGACAACATTTAATTGGGGCTGGCTTACAGGTTCAGAGGTTCTGTCCAGTATCATCAAGGATAGAATGGGGCAACATCCAGGCAGTAACACAACTCCACCAAGGCCACAAATCCAAATAGTGCCACTCCCTGGGCCAAGCATATTCGAACTATGACACTTACCAAACCCATTTTGGTGAAGTAGCCTCCATCCAGTACTTTAGGTTTTAGGCTAAAGTCCCTGATTTTTTGCAGCCTGTCTGTAAGTCGTGCTGTGGGTTCAGAGGTGTTCTTATAAGTGGGTTCCCACCTCTTCCTTTCCGCATCAGAGATAGAGAGTCTCTGCCACATTTAACTGTATCCACTCTACTGCTACAGATGGACAAGCTGTCCCTTTAAAGGCCTATGTGATTGGGTGAAGCCAACCCATGTCCTCCCACTTTTGGCTAACACAAGGTCAAGGTGTTAATGAACTTAATTTAACACACAGAAATCCTTTGGCCATATATGACTTGTGCTCATAGGCTTTACTCAGCTCAAGAAGAAAGTGTATAGGGAAAGAAAACATGATAGGTAACAGAGCCCTGTCCCTGTAAAACAGACTGGGAAACCCGTTGCATTGCAAGCAATGTCCCTTCCTGGAGCTACTGTCCTACCGAGTCCCCTTTACAACATTAACCTTCTCAAATACTCTGTGCTATGCTGTCTAAGTTTAGCATTAAGCTACACTTATTTTCTTTTCAAGGCGAATTTGTTCTTTGTATCGTTAGAATTCGCAGGCAGGCATCTCAATTGTGTATGACTACTGTATTTTATTTTCTATCCTTTCTCAGTCTGAATTCTCTCTTGCCTCCTGGAGTGAATTCTTCATGAAAAGCAATTATTTTTGAGTGGGATTTTACCACTTATACGGCAATTATCAGGAATTATTTTCCACAGCATCAAATAAACTGTGTTTGGTAACTTTCAAGGCCATCTGATATGAATAGCCAACCTGATTCTGCTCTCCTCTGTAGTCTATACCCCTGGCTTTTGTATCTAGTTTAGACCTTTCTATTTACAATGTAACACACTAATTCCTATTGATTTCCTTTTTCTATTTGACATCATCTTTTATTTCGTAAAGTTTCCTGTTCCAGGAACAGCATAATTCTAGTACCTCCTTGAGACCTTCTGTTATGCCTTCTTACAGTCAGGCACATAATTACGTTGAGCCCTTTCTAATTATGTTAGAAAGTGCGGGTAGGTTTTTGCGTGGATAGGAGCTTGCCAATCATTTCCCCTTAAGAAGGTAACAATCACATTACAATCAAGTTCTAATGAAGTTCTAATCAAGTTTTTCTGAGAAATATGCTCCTACAAAGTGGGAGGAGTTGAAGCATCCATTTTAAATTCAGGAATATAATGAAAACTTGAAGCATAAAATCTTTTGCCTCCAATATTTGGGTAAACACTAATAAAATTCCACTCTTTAGCCCAGTGGTTCTCAACCTGTGGGTTGCAACCCCTTTGACAGAGCTGAGTGACTCTTTCATAGGGGTAACCCCCAAACCATAGGAAAACACAGATATTTACATTCTGATTCATAATAGTAGCAAATTACAGCTATGAAGTAGCAACAAAAATAATTTTGTGGTTGGGGTCAGGGTAACATGGGGAACTGCATTAAAAAATGGTAGCACCAGGAAGCTTGGGAACCATTGCTTGAGCCAGTTACAGCCTAATTGTTTTATAGTTTATTATCCAAATATTTTCCCACCTCTTCATCAGTACAGATCCTGAGAGCAATAGCCCAAATTAAGCTTACACACACACACACACACACACACACACACACACACACACACGCAAAACGTATGATTTTCTGTAGAGAATATCTGAAAGTATTTATCTAAATGGCTTTGAATGAGTGACTTACACTCCTATTATTGTATGCTTAGACCAATTTTTGTTTAAGAATGATTAGAATTGTTGGCCTTTGTACTGGCTGGTTTTGTGTGTCAACTTGACACAAGCTGGAGTTGTCACAGAGAAAGGAGCCTCCCTTGAGGAAATGCCTCCCTTGAGGAAATGCCTCCATGAGACCCAGCTGTAAGGCATTTTCTCAATTAGTGATCAAGGGAGGAAGGGCCCCTTGTGGGTGGTGCCATCCCTGGGCTGGTGGTCCTGGGTTCTATAAGAGAGCAGGCTGAGCAAGCCAGGGGAAGCAAGCCAGTAAGTAACATCCCTCCATGGCCTCTGCATCAGCTCCTGCTTCCTGACCTGCTTGAGTTCCAGTCCTGACTTCCTTTGGTGATGAACAGCAATGTGGAAATGTAAGCTGAATAAACCCTTTCCTCCCCAGCTTGCTTCTTGGTCATGATGTTTGTGCAGGAATAGAAACTCTAAGACAGCCTTCTTAGAGTAGGTAGGCTTTAAGGTTTCAAAAGCCTGTCCGTTCCTCTGCCTGTCTCCCCCTCTGCCTGTCTCCCCCTTTGCCTGTCTGTCTGTCCCTCTGCCCATCTCCCCCTCTGCTCATCTCCCCCTCTGCTCATCTCCTCCTCTGCCCGTCTCTCCCTCTGCCTGTCTGTCCCTCTGCCTGTCTGTCCCTCTGCCTGTCTGTCCCTCTGCCTGTCTGTACCTCTGCATGTCTGTCTGTCCTTCTGCCTGTCTGCCCTTCTGCCTGTCTGTCCCTCTGCCTGTCTGTCCCTCTGCTTGTCTCTCCCTCTGCCTATCTCTTCCTCTGACTATCTGTCTATCCCTCTGCTTGTGTCCCCCTCTGCCCATTTCTCCCTCTGTCTGTCTCCCCCTCTGCCTGTCTGTACCCCTCTGCCCATCTGTCCCTCTGCCAGATGTCCCTCTGCCCATCTGTCCCTCTGCCCGTCTGTCCTTCTGCTTGTCTGTCCCTCTTCCTGTCTCTCCCTCTGTCTTTCTCTCCCTCTGCCTGTCTGTCCCTCTGCCTGTCTGTCCCACTGTCTGCTGCCTGTGGGGCAGTATGTAAGGCTCTCAGCTGCTTCTCCAGAGATGTGCTCATTTGTTTTCTACCGTAAAGATAATGTACTGAGCCTCTAAAACTGACAACAAGCCCCTAATTGAATGCTTTCTTTTATCAGAGTTGCCGTGGTCATGGTGTTCTTTTATAGCAATGGAACAGCAAATAAGATACCAGATTCACCATTTTTGAAGCAATCTTATGTTTAAGAAAGATATATTCAAGATTATTCCATCCTTGGTCTTTATTCCACAAAACATCTGTTTTCTTTGGGGGGAGGGGTGTAGGTTGATGTCATTATGCAGGTGAAGGCAGGTACGGGATAGAACAAGGCCTGTCATTGGACAAGAAGGAAGGATGGGCAGGAGAAAAATTTTAGAGAGGAGGAGACCGGAGAGGGAGAGAGCAGCGGAGAGAGAACATGGCGGCAGATGTTAAGATTTCTCTCTGCACATGTACAGGTTGTTATGAATATTCTTAAGGGATGGATTGTACAGGATTTTGTGTTTCTAGATGAACAAAATGTATCTTATCTAGGTGGGCAATTACATCTTATCAATTGGATCAGAGGTTAATGTGCTGTGTGTTCTTTCATGTGAGGACTTAATTGTGTTCAAGAGAGTAAGTGGTGATGGAATTGGGATGTGTATGTCTGGCATGGTGGTAACCTGCCTTGGGAACCAGATGGGTAGAGAGATTGTTGCCGGGCTCAGGGAGTAGCCATCAGCAGTGTGAGATGGGATGGAGCCCAGTGGGTGAGACACTCTGTTGACTGAGATGAAAATATCCCACAGATGCCATGTGGCCCTATGCTGCCAGCACTAGTGCGGGGTAAAAGAAACATTTCTTTTTTAATTTTACAGCAACGGGGAGGGGGGAAGGGGAGGTGTTGAGTCACTGGATAATGTTTCAGATTCTTTTCCTTGCCTTCTACAGCATAGATCGTTTCTGACCTTTGATGGTTCACTCTCTGATCATTCTACATCAGATGATAGATTAAAGGTGAGGAACAGTCTGAAGAAAGTTGTATTTTGGGTTTTCAGTCTTTGCAAGCATAGCAGTATGCAATGATGCATTCTCTCTGTGCAGTGGCAGCCGTGGGATAGTCTGAGGAGTCAGGAACATGGACCCATACCTGTAGTCCACTGTCCCTGAGGAGCTATGCAGGCTCCTGTTATATCTTTAGTCTTCTTTTATAAGAAGAAATATTTTCTGTTTGTAGCCCCCCTTCCTAGTTATTACATCATATGCCTATGATCACAGGAAAGTTTCTGTATGCTAGGTGTACTAAAGAGAAACTATAAAAATCACCTTCTTGGTAGAAAATCCATCACAAGTGTTTCTTCTTTAAGAGATGTTTAAGGTGACATTTAAAACCCACTGCAGTTGTTGGCTTTGACCCAACCGCACACATCTTAGTTTCATAACATCACAAACTATTAGGAGAAACACTTTAACCCTATATAAAAATGTATCCAGGGGCTGGGGATTTAGCTCTGTTGTAGAGCGCTTACCTAGGAAGCGCAGGGCCCTGGGTTCGGTCCCCAGCTCTGAAAAAAAGAACCAAAAAAAATGTATCCAGTCCTTAAGCAAATGAGGGATGTTCTTTCTCCTGTTTTCCCCACTTAATAGCACCCCGACTTTGTCTTTTTTACTTTCCTTTACAAAGCCAAGTTAACAAAATATTTAATTTACTATGCTTAGTGTAAACATCCCACTCCCGTTTTTAAAAGTGAAGACTATGTCTGGAGTATAGCTGTTGTTTTATTTTAATTCATTTATTTTAATAATTGGCACTATTTGTCATTAGTAGAATATAGCTCTGTGTTTCTCATGGCTTCTATTTCTGAACTTACGATGTTTTATGGCCGGGGTACGAATGTTTCACTGTTCTCTCTGTTGACTCGATGGATCAGTCACTGGGCACAGCTTAGGTAACTCAACAGTGAGAAATGTCGGCCCAGGAAGTTTACTGCCAGCCATACAGGATGGGCGTGCTCACCTGTTACATCTAACCTACTTGCCTTTTTAAGGCAGGGCATTCCATGAAGCACAGGCTGACTTTGACCTTGCTAAGTGCTTGAGGATGACCATGTACCCCTGCTCCTCCTGCTTCTACCTTCTGACTTGTGGTATGACAGGCATACACAAACGAGGTTGGTTTATGCAGGACTGTACAGCAAACTGAGGGCTTTGTGCGTGTTTGCTGAACCCTTTGCCAGCTGAGTCCAATCCCCAGACCCATCTAAGTCAATGTTACATCGCACAAGCTGCTTTCTCTTCTCCGTGTACCTTGTGAGGGGATAGCATCACGAGTTCGCGTTGCATTTCATCTACTGAAGAGTACAGGGTAATCATCTTCTACCCAGCTTAAATCACTGAATCTATGCCTTCAGCACTCGCAATGTGTGGGTCCTTCCTACCCACACTTTATATTTTCTACTTAAAATATGGAATATAAAGATTGTAATAGTTCTGTCTGACCGATACAACTCAGTGGAATCATCTAAACACTGGAATGAGTAACTTCCGGATGTCTCTGATTAAACAGGTAACACTGTCCCTGGGCAGTCGACAGAGGACATCAAGCCAATCAAAGGAATATGGCTAGGTTATCATGGTTGTTGCTTCCTTTGTTGAATTGCCAATATGCATTTTTAATGGTTTTGATGGTGGGTTCTGAAAAACTTCAGTCAGCATTGTTCATATAGATCAGGATGCCAGAGCACATCCTTCCCACTCTGTGTGGCCAGACGCTGTACTGTGAGGGGACTGTTGCCTTTTGGAAACAAGCGTTTCTGTGTTATTTTGTTTCAATTTGTTCAGTACCGGTGGAGTTCCTGCTGCACTCAGGTACTTCGTGATGAAATGATAGAGAGATATAAAGATAAATAATACATAAGAGTATAGTTTAATAGACATTAGGATCTAATAATTTCCTGTACAGGCTCTGGGTCCCAACAGAGCCACAAACAAGGTGACTTGACTGCCTCTCCCTTCTCAGGGATCTCCTCTTAATGAATGTGTTCAGAGTGGCCAATAACCAGCAGCAGCTTCCCTTAATGAAAGCCATATGGAGCAGCTGCACTCTTTCCCGAGGTCACTCGGCAAGCGCTTGTCTCTATTCTCCCATGATGCTCCTGGTCTCAAAAGCAGGACCCCAGACGTTGCTCTTTCCGAGGGGAAGCCCTGACTCCGTCCACTGGACTGCAGCAGTGAAGCCCGCTCACCTGATTCAGAAGGGGATGCTTTGATCAAGCAAATGGTGACAGTTTTCTTACGGAATTGCAGTGGTGACACTGATAATTAAAACAAATGAAAAGTGTTGGCATTCTCCCACGGCCATCTGTGATGGGCACGTCATGCTCAGAGGGGAACTGTGTGTTTGATCTGTCTCTTGGTTGCACAGTACAAAAACGAAGGGAAGTTGTGCCGTGTAGGCTGTTTGGATTTTATTTTAATTTTTGATAAAACATAGACTTTATAATATTAGTTACTTTTCAATTCCTTTGCCATATCATGTTTTATGTATTTAACACTTTGTAATGTGACACAGTGTCTCTATTCATATACTCTTTATTGAACTGGTAGCTAAACCTTTCATTTTAAAAAGGATATACAGTTTGTTTCTCGATGGTATGACATGTAATCTGAATTATTTGTGTTGAATCCCAACGTTTAACTAGAATGTTGCAGAATGAAGTAAATGGGCTTAAATCTTTTAGGAGTCTATGAATCGTTCTGCACACTCAGAAAACAACACAGCACTCCTGTCTGAACTATAATAATGTATGTTTATAATATTAATAGTGGTTAATATATGAAATACACTAAAGTACACTTATTATGTTAGATCACCTGACATTGCTATGTCAAATAGTGGCAATTTGTTTATCACAACTTATATTATCGAGATGACCTTGTACATGCTTGTTAGCTGTGTAATCAAAATAAAACTGCATAAAAACTAGCCCGGAATGGCTGAGCCCTCTGTGACGTCCAAACTCAACAGCTATTCTTCTGTCTCTTGCCATCGGTTTGGTTTCTAGCTGTGTGACTTACTTGGTAAATCCACTTCAAGGTGCTCACGGGGGAAGGCAAGTGGCATCGGCACACTTAGACGATTAAACTCTGTTACATGTAAAACACCATGCTTTAGTGATAATGTGGAGTTATTTATGTGTGCCTCCTGTATTACCATATATAGTAGACATTTGACTAAGCTACAAGATGGATATATTTCTTGCCATTGAGACTTGCTGACCAGGAGTCGGCTTTGACTTGAAAAGTTCTAGTGTTCATCTGAATCATGTTGTTGTTACTTTTTAAATATGTATTTATTTTTAGTTTTGTGTGTGTATGTGTGCATCAGAGAGTGGGTGCGCATACACACCATGCACTACACACACACACACACAGATGCACACACGTACTACACACACACAAACCATGCACTACACATACATGCACACACGCACTACACACACACAAACCATGTAGTACACACACACACCATGCACTACAAACACACACTACACACACACACACATACACACAGATGCACACATACACACTACACACACACAAACCATGAACTACACACACACACCATGCACTACACACACACACACACACACACACAAACACACATGCACACACACACATGCACACTGCACCTGAGTGTATGTATGTGCACTACTTCCATGAAGCAGCCTAAGGAGACCAGAGGATGTGCCAGATTCCTGAAACTGGGGTTAAAAATGGTTGTAGGCAGCCATGTAGGTGCTGGGAACTAAGCCTAGGTCCTCTGCAAAGGAAATAAACACTCTTAGCTGAGCCATCTCTCCAGTCCCTAGATATGAACTCTTATTTCTTGTCTCTAGCAGATTATGCGACACAAGCAAATACCATGGCCTCTTGGAATCATCTTCATGAATGTCCCCAACAAGCACTTGACCTTTCTTTAGAATCAGTGCTACGGTCCCACTGCAATAGGACGGGGCCACTGGACTAGGGACGTTCTTTCAATCCTTCTTGGCCCTGCCTTCTAATTCATAAAATAGCAGAAAGGGTGTCTGAAAAAACTATTGGGAATCAATTATTTACTTACCTAAAATTTATATATGACACATGTAAGTCTATAAACGTACATACACACATATATAGTTTAAGTGAAACTTTCTCACCAGGGCTGACAATGTCAGCCATAGACTGACAGGAATTCCAGTGGCAGCCACAGTCCCTTTTCAGGTGTTGGTCACGGGAGCTCAGGAGACCCCCACAACTTTATAGGACTTTGCAGTTGTTCTTGGCTGCCTCCTAGAGACTGAAGGTCCATCTGTACTGCTGAAGCCATCATTCAGACACAGAATCTGGAGAATTGGAGTTGGATCTGACCTAAAAGCCTCCTTTTTGAGGACTAGCAATTGTGGTAACAAAAGGTACCACACAAGCTCCCAGCAGAGGGAAACAATGAATAATCCTGAGTAACTATGATGCCTGTGACCCACAACAATAACCAGGATGTCACGATAACCCTAAGGATACAGCAGCAACAAGCATAATTAGACTGAAGGTCTGGTCAACAAGGGGGAAATCATGATGGTACTGGTACCTGGCCAACTACTTGGGGCTAATGAGGTTGTAGGTCTTTGAGAAAAAAACCCATAATCATCACTTCACTAAGGCAGCATAAATCCTATATGGATTGTAAATAGATTAATAATAATCCTATATATAACAAATAAATTAATAATAATAATAATAATAATAATCCCATATACATTATAAATATCTGTCCTTATACCTAGAGGTAAGTGTGGCTTTCATCTTTCATGAAGGAAGTGATTGCATGGTGCCAATCCCAAATGATCCAACCACAATACAACCCCTGTCCCTAAGGCCTAGGACATACCTTGGGAGATGGGGCCAGAAGATAAAAAAAAAAAAAAAACCCAGAGGACCAGGAAACCTGCTGTGAAATTGTGTCCCCCTCGACATTATAGGGAAGCTTCATCCCATAAAATCTCAACAACATGGCAGCCTAATCAAGACCTGAAGCACAAAGACAGCAGCAGACCTGCTAACATTGCAAAGGATCGCTCCTGATCCCCAACCCTGGACAAAGAACTATAGGCAACTAGGAAATGCTCGGAGAGGGATACATTGTTTCCCCAAGGGAAAAGCTGCCTGATAGCTTATCCAATAGCAAGGGGAAGGTTCACAGGGAAGTTCAGGGAGGAAGGGGACAGGGGGAATTGACACAATTATATTTCATTTTACAAAGCGAAACAATATATAAAAAAGTAAACAAGCGCTACTAATAAGGTTTGGCGGAAAGGGCCGAAACGAAATGTGAAGTTGTGAAAGTGAGAAGACTAACCACTCAAGCTGATAATTATGTATGAGGTCTTTCCATCTGAATGCATGCCAGGAACCAGAGAGGAGAGAATTGATGAGCCAGTATGTCACGTTGGCACTGGGTACAGTCTGGAAGGAGAATAATCCAGATAATTGCTTAATTGCATACTCCTTAAAGAGAGAAACTGAAGCTCCCCAAAGCTTACCGTTCACAGTAAATGTCTTTGATCCCAATCATTGATTAAAAAAGAACCCAAGGATGGCTCGCCTCCATGAGGTTGGAGGTTTGAGGCCACAAGACTTAGCTTTTAACTGTTTCCTATCAGATCTTGTTAGGCTTTTGTGTTTTACTGTTCAAAGTTAAGCTTTGGAATAATCTCATAGTGTTATACTCACAGTGAAAAGAAAAAGCAGATGATTTCTGGCTACAAACATAATACAGGAAAGCCATAAACTAATGCTTGCACTGAGGGACAGTGCCTTGTACAGATGACAGAGCATCCTAGCTCAGCCTGGGATGGCGCCTTCTTGGGTCATTTCTATCTTATTCTATATGATCTGTAAAGCCTTCATTGTGGTCTGTGTGCGTTAGTTTATTTGAATGCTCTGGGACTCAGGATTTGGTTTTACATTAGTAAACTGGGTTTGATGATAGCAGGGTATGGTATGGGTGGCATAAGTTATTTACGTAAAGCAGTGAACCCCACACCCTGCATTCTGTAAACCGCATACAGTGGCGGTGGACACGCAACGTTGTTCACATTCTTTTCACAGCACGTTCACATAAAAAGTGATTTTTATTTTTAAATTAACCTTATTGAGGCATTTATTTTTCTTTTAAAGACCCGGGGTTTAGACACAATTATCAGCGCGGCAAAGCCTGCTTCATAAGCAGTGGTGAGGAAAAGGGGCCCTGCGCTTCCCATGCGCAGGTGCAGCTAGGTGTTAACTGTAGGTTTGACTCTCGGTGATTGGTGATTGGCACGTGTCTCTGTGTATGTCACATTCAGCGTGGCTTTGGAGAAGGTATAAGTCGTTAATATGCTTTGTTTCCCTTTCTCTTCTTTGCAGTCCTCTTGAGACTTATTTTTAGGGCCCTTTCTTTGAGCTGTAGGCATGCATATTTAATGATTGCCATTTTTATTCCTTTTGTACTATTAAAAATTAAATATCAGGCAGAATAGCTCCTTTAATTTCCCCTTGGAGCAATAAAATGTTACCAGTAACCGTTTCTTGAGATCCATAGCAATACCCTCTGTCAAAACAGAAGTATACAACAAAGCCAGGAAAACCTTTGCAAAGTGTTCTTAAGACTAGTACATGTTAGGGCATTGTGCCACGGGACCGCCCCATCGGCAGAGCACGGGGTCACTTTCTCCACATCCGCAGGCCAGTATCTCCGTTGTCTTGCTGATGCCAATCTTGCTATCAGGTGTGAAGCAATATCTCCCCATAGTTCTCACTTGCTTCTCCCTTATGGTTAGTTTCCCCTCCCTCCACTCCTCCCACCTCCTCCACCCTTGCCACCTCCCCTCTCCCCCAGATCCACTCTGTTTCCCTTCTGAAAAGAGCAGGCCTCCCAGGGATAGCAACGGAGCACAGCAAATACAGAGGTGGATGCTGGCAGTCAAACATTGAACAGAGAACAGGGTCCCCAATGGAGGAGTTAGGGGAAGGACTGCAGGAGCTGATGGGGTTTGCAACCCCATAGGAAGAACAACAATATCAACCAACCAGATTTCCCAGGGACTAAACTACCAACCAAAGAGTACACATGGAGCGACCCATGGCTCCAGCTGCATATGTAGCAGAGGATGGCCTTATCTGGCTTCAATGGGAGGAGAGGCCCTTGGTCCTGAGAGGCTCGATGCTCCAGTGTAGGAGAATGCCAGGGCAAGAAGCAGGAGGTGGGAGGAAGTGGGTGGGTGGATGGGTGAGCACCCTCATAGAAGCAGGGGAGGGAGGATGGGATAGGGGGTTTCCAGAGGGGAAACCAGGAAAGAGGATAACATTTGAAATGTAAATAAAAAACATTTAATAAAAGAAAAGAAAAGGCTAGGCATAAACCCTCTTCTGTATGCCTTCTCTTGAGAGATGTCTATTTGGGTCCTTTCCTGGTGCTTCATTTGATTCTGAGCCTCTAAGTTACTTACTTCCTGTGTATTGATCCCTTTGCGGATGTGTAGGTTTTGGATGTAATATCCCAATACATTGTTTGCTGTTGTTGTAAAACCCCATAGTGGCCTTACCTCAAGAGCGCAACCCACAGAGCACAGATTGACAAAGTGACCGCTGCAATAGCATGAGGGTGTAAGGTTTTTAATCCACATATGTGGGGTTCCTCATTCACGGAGGGAGAGGCAACCCCAAACCCAAAAAGCACACAACTTTTATTCACTACAGAGGGCAGACTTCAGCAACAGGGTTAGCTGGCTCATTCTCATTGGTGGAACACAGGACAAAAGATCTGGTCAGGTATTGGCTGGCCTGCTCAAGGGGCTGGTCTTGGCTCAGTTGGTCACTTTCCTCATCCATCCCTACACCTATCCTTGAAGAATCACTGGGAAAGGGCAACTAAGTTGGCACTTCCCTTGGGGGAAGGGGGTATGTGAACTGAGTGGTCGGGCAGGGTCAGGATGACATCTTGCAGTTGTTCTTGTTCTTGGGATTTACCACAGAGAGGGGTAGGGGGTCTTTCCGAGAACAGTTGTTATTGTTTTGTCTTAATTAGCTTAGTCAGAATCTTGATCACCAAAATTTATTTCATATCACTGGGCATCCTGACGTCAGCTGTATCTCTCAGAAAGGTCACAAGTTTGTCATGGGCATCCTGACCACCAGATGTATTTCTCAAGACCTTGTTTTTATAACTTTGTTTCTCACATCTTTGAAACTTTGAAACTTTACTTCTTCACTGTTCCATTCCAAATGTTTCCTCTGCTACGCATTTTCCCTGTCTGGTGTCATCCTGTTGTTCATTTTTCTTTCTCTCTCTGTGCTTTCGGTGTCAGATCTAGGAAATAACTTCTGAAACCAACTTTTTTTCTGTTTTCTCCTAGACTTTTCATGGTTTCGGGGCATCCATTTAAGTTTCTATTGTTTTTCAGATGTTTTTGTATCTAATATAAGTATGAATTCAGTTTCAGCCTTTGCACATGGCTATCCATTTCTTGTGTGTTTGTTGGGAAGACCACCAGGTCTCCACTGTGTATTCCTATTGATACCCTCAAGACTTAGCTGACTACATAGGTGTGCATTTATTTTTAGTTTTTCCATTTTTTACAGAATGTCCATGTATATATTCATATATACAAATTATCTTGTTAGTAAAACTTAATTTAATTCATACAAATTAATTCCAAATATAATGTGGAATCAGAAAATATTTTGTCTCCACATTTATTTTTCAAAAGTCCTCTGACTCCTTGGTTTCTTTAATGGTTTCATGTGAACTAAGAATTATTTTTCTATTTTAGTGGAATCAATGCCATAAGAATCTTTATAGAGATCTCTTTGAATGAGTAGACATTTGGGTGGTGTATGACCATTTTAACTGTTTAGTTGATACATGGGTACAAGAAATCTTTCCATTCATTTGTGTCTTCAGGTCTTTTTGTGTACAGATATTTTAGTTCTTTGGTTAAATCTATTCTAGGTATTTTTGTTCATTTTGAGTCATTTATAGAGGGAATTATTTTCCTAGTTTCTTTACTGATTTTTGCTGTGAGGGTACAGACACATGACTAATTTTATATGTTGACTTCTCTATCCACCAACTTCACTCATATTTTTAATTCAAACAAATAGTTTAGAGTTTCTAAATATACAAGTATGCCAAATGAAAGCAGATAATATCATTTCCTCTGTTGTTTATTTTCTTTGCATAATTCCTCTGGCCATACTTCTATATTGTTGAAGAGAAGTAATGAAAATAGTCCCCCTTATCTTGTTCCTGTGAAGGAAAAGCTAAGTGTTCTCCATCTAGTATAGTGCACACTGTCTTAGTTAGGGTTTTACTGTTATGAACAGACACCATGACCAAGACAACTCTTATAAAGTACAGCATTGGGGGCTGGAGAGATGGCTCAGCGGTTAAGAGCACTGACTGCTCTTCCGGAGGTCCTGAGTTCAATTCCCAGCAACCACATGGTGGCTCGCAACCATCTGTAATGGGATCCGATGCCCTCTTCTGGTGTGTCTGAATTTACAGTGTACTCATATCTATACAATAAATAAATATATCTTTAAAAAAAATAAAGGACAGCATTTAGTTGGGGCTGGCTTACAGGTTCAGAGGTTCAGTCCATTATCATCAAGGTGGGAGCAGGGCAGCATCCAGGCAGGCATGGTACAGGAGGAGTTGAGAGTTCTACATCTTCATCCGAAGGCCACTAATGGAAGACGGACTTCCAGGCAGCTAGGATGAGGGTCTTAAGCCCGTGCCCACAGTGACACACCTACTCCAACAAGGCCACACCTCCTAATAGTACAACTCCCTGGGCCAAGAATATACAAACCATCACACACACACACACACACACACACACACACACTATGAGTCTGTCATGTATCAGTTAATTTTGTTGATGTGCATTCTTACTATAACATGACATCAGTCTGTCACTGATGGCTCAGCTATACAACTGTGTGTGCCATCCATCCTTGGAATGCAGTGAGCTCACAGGGAGACCTCACAGCATGTGCCCTGTAGTGAATTATTACATGACTGTATAGCTAATCTGTGGAGTCCCTTTTGTTTGTTTGTTTAATATGAAAGGGTGCTGAATTTTTTTTTAATCAAAAGATATTTCACACCTACTGAGGTGGACATGATCATGACCCTTCATTTTTATAAATGATTGTATTATATTGATTGGTTTGTCCGTGCTTGCCTCTCCTTGCATCCTATGAGTACCTTCCACCTGTTTTAGTGTGCAAGCCTTCTGTATGCTGCTAATTTGCTAAGAGTAATTACACCTAGGTTTATTGGAATTATTTTCTGTAGTGTGTGTGTGTGTGTGTGTGTGTGTGTGTGTGTGTGTGTGTGTCTAACCTTTCTATCCAGTGATGCTATCTTATAAACAGGACTGAGAATTTTCCCTTCTCCCGAATATTTGGAGTGTCTGGGAAGGGGCCACTACAGCTGCTCTTGATGACTTGGTGTCATTCCCTTGGGAAGCCATCTGTACTAGGAGGTCTCTCACTAGTGGTTCAGTCCTTTACTTAATCTCGTTCTACTCAGACGGCTTTCTGATCCACTCTTGGTGGACCGTGCTTTCCTAGGAACCCGCCTGTTCCTTTGGGCTGTCTCAGTCAGTGGTGTGTCCTTGCTTATAAATATCCTCGTACAATCATTTGCACGTCTATTGTATGCATGGTAATATTTCACTTTGTTTTGTTTTATTGATTTGCAGCATTTGTCACCAAAGGTTGGCCAGCTCTATCTTACCTATGTCGCCAGTGCTTAGCATTTTTTCTGTTGTTCATATATCACCTCTTAACTCTGATCTTTCGCACGCTGAGTTTGGGCTTCATTGTTTTTAGAGTCCCTTGGTTACAAAGTTAAGCTTCTTGGTGGAAAGGTCTCTTTTGTTTTAATGCAGGAGGTTTCGCTGTAGACTCCTGGGCTTTCCTGTCTCATTCCTGTTCTTTGGTATGTCCTTTTCTACCTTTCCTGTCTTTAGATTCTTCTCCATTCCATATTTCATTGCTTCTTTGACACATGGTTTTCTGGAGCATGTTGTTTAATTTCCACGTTGTTTAGAATTCCTCCTGTTGTTACCTCTTTTTTTTTTCTTTGAGTTTAGAAATGGTGCTTGTTGTGATATCACAGAGCACAGCCCTTTAGGACCCTTATAACAGCCAGGTGAGGTGTGGATTACTCCATGGTGCTTACTTGAAGCACCCTACACATGATCTCCAAAGCGTCTCAGGATGGAATTTTACTTTCACTTCCTATAGCAGAAGAAAATATGAAGTTTCTATTTAACAGGTCATTATTCAAAATTTCAGAGATGTAGCGTGTCTTTTCTATCTGTGGGTAGAAAAATCTGTAGGGAATATTTTATATTCATTATATCAAAGTATGACATGTTTCAGATGGAGTTCATAGAAAAGGAACAAGGAGATTTCAAGAAATCTAATGTGCAGATTTTATCCATTTGCAATTGAAAGGGACTTCCAGGAAGATTCTTATTACTCATTTTGAGGTGTCGGTTATTAAAAGTTGTTATGTATATATCACAGGACTTTCCTCAAGGCTCAGGAATCTTCACAGAGGAGGGAGCGGAAAGATTGTAGGAACACTGTGGTGGCCAACTTCCAGGAAATACTGTTTTCTAGACCCAATAGGGCAGATACATGTGTTAAACTAACACCACCTTCAACAGTAGTCACAAGACCTCCACAAGCTCAAGACCAAATCCCAACTTGAAGGAGTGGAATGGGTGGGGATGAAATCCCAGGCCAGTTGAGGAGCAGAGCAGAGCAGTTGCTGAGAGAAGAGAATCAGTTTTTATTGATGTCAAACACAGGGCAGGCCTAACCCCCAGAGCAGACCCAACCCCAGAGCAGACCCAACCCCAGGGCAGACCCAACCCCAGGGCAGACCCAACCCCAGGGCAGACCCAACCCCAGGGCAGACCCAACCTCAGGGCAGACCCAACCTCAGGGCAGACCCAACCCCAGGGCAGGCCTTACTCCCAAAGTACTTAGGGCTACATAAATTGAGGTCAATATTTGGTAGTTTTTAAAAATAAATAAATTTTAAAAGAGAAAACTTGAAGACTAAATATGTAGGGAGGAGAAGTGGCTATGATTAAAGTATATTGTATGAAATTCTCAAAGAGTTAATAAAATATTAACTTAAAATTCTTTGTGAACAAAATGGATATATATTCTGTGGCTTTATTCCATATTTGTGTTTTTCTTGTTTCCCTCTCACCTTCTCTCCGTACCTCCCCACTCCCTCCCTTCCTTCCTTTGTTTCTTTGTTTCTTCCTTACCCTTTTTTCTTTCTAGTACTTATTTCTTTCTGATTCAATTTATCCAGATATGTAGTCCTGCCTTCTTTACATAGTTTCAAATGATATCCTGGTGACATATAGAAGCTCAACTTCAATCTGGATAGTTTTCTTCTAGAGTAAATCTCAGCACACACATTTCAAGACTACTTATTAACAAAAGGTAATTTGACTATTTTATAGAAAGCTTAATTTTGACAAGTACTTACTAAATCCTAAGGATAACTCGTAATATTTTCAGGGCACTATGAAGACTAGTAAGAATAGAACAGGGAATGTGTTCTAAGCAATGAGGATTGGTCGTGAGGCAACAGGCCTTCCACACTCTGTATTTATAGTTAAGAGGCTAGCTGTCTGTGGTCAAGCTGAAGAGCCAGTGGAATCCAGGGGCCACTCACCTTTTACCAGCGACCTGTGTATTCATGTATACTCGTTCCAGAACCTCAGTTAAAAGTATGAATGTAGTGGAAACTACATAGGGTTCTCTTTGGGACATTAATTAAACTAACCAAGGTTGTTATTAATCATTTTATTCTTAGCATTTCTTTCACAGTCCATGATGTTCTTCAGGGGATCTCTTGGAAGAAACGCTACCATAATTTATTGTTTTTTTTTTTTTTTAAAGAAAATACCCAGTTGGCATACTTTTCTCATCCCTGGGAGACTACACTTTGGGGCGGGTGTTTATAGACATTGGTGGAGCAGAGACAACCAGCTCTTGCGGGCATCTTTGTGTGACGAGTACCTCGTTCATTGCAGGACTGTCCTCTTCACCCTGACCTCCGTGGTGGTACTTGTCATCACAACCGACTGGATCAGCTGGGACAAACTGAACCGTGGATTTTTGCCCAGTGATGAGGTTTCCAGGGCCTTCCTCGCTTCTTTCATCTTGGTCTTTGACCTCCTTATCGTGATGCAGGTGAGTGCCCGTGTTCCCCATTCTCTCTGAAGTCTCCGCTTTCTTCTCGGTGTAAGCATGGGCTCTTCGAGTCTCGAGGAGGACTTAGCTACAGTTGTGATTAATGGGGCCTTTCTCTGTTCAGTTCCTCAGGAGCTTTCCTGAGCAGAAAGGACAACTGGTGTGTGTGTGTGCGTGTGTGTGTGTGTGTGCGTCTCTCTCTCTCTCTCTCTCTCTCTCTCTCTCTCTCTCTCTCTCTCTCTCTCTCTGTGTGTGCGTGCGCATGCGTATGCGCGCGTGAGCGTGTGCGCGCATGTGCCTGAAAGGGGACAGGGAGGGAGAGGGAGAGAAGGAGGGGTTACAGAGAGAATTCATTTTATGAATATCATTGGGTGGGACCTGGAAATAACGTATTATTATTATTATCATTATTATTATTATTATTATTATTATTATTATTATTATTATGCAGGGATGATGCAAGAAGCAAAACAAGACAAAAATAACCCCCCTTCCCTGCCCGTAACTGTCATTTGGTTAGCAGAGAACTCAAAGATCAAAATGGTAGCAAGCCAGCAACACAGAGAAAAGCAGTTGTCAAAGCAACCCGGGGTTGCAGCCGTGGAAATGGAGTGAAAGTGGTTATGAAAATGATCATTTTCAGTATTCACCAGAGACACTTCCATTTCACGTAACCAGCGCTTCCACCCCGCTTAGCAATAGATATTTCTGTAAAACATCATCGTGCCAGTGAGTGTGACTGGTGATGGCTGCTGGAGTGAGTGTTTGGAGTGTAGGAGTATTCTTTTGAAAAGAGACAGAAGGAGACGTCTGCTATTTCTTGGTGCTTTATCTTGCTCATTAAATGTCTATCCATTTGCTAGACATTTTCGTATTGCTTTCATAAGGCAGTTTTGTTTCCCCTCCTGAGCTCTATAAGTCATGAGAACAATGGCTGCCGTTGCCAAAGGGGAAGGAAACTCCATTGTGTTCTGAATTTATGTGAGATTTTGCAGGATAGCAGATTGGTTTTTTTGTTTCTAGAGGCAAAGAGGGGCCTTTATGGGAGCTATTGTGTTGTTGAAAAACAGAACAATAGTGTTTTGTTTGGTTACATATCCTGGGCATTGGCTTCTATGTGGTACTTACAGTGTATCACTGCTTCTAATGGGTTGTATTTTAAAATACATTATAGTTTAAAACTATCTGAAGACCTAAGCTTGAAAACTTTTCTCTCTTCTAGAAACAGATAATGCTATTTTTTTCATTCTCTGCAAGATACTAGCATAGTAGGGAGAGCCTTGGGCATGAGGTCAGACATCATCGCTGGGCTCTATTCTGTACTGCATTAGCTGTAGGACCTATTCTACAGAGCTCCAATTTGAGTCTTTAAGTTATGCAATAATATGTCACCTAGTACTGTATCAAGTCCATTTTACCTTATTCTGCTTCCTAATTAATATTCTTTCTAATGTTAAATTCTCACTCTGGTTAACTGTCCCACTGGTACCTCCCTAAGCCCGTTTTAGAGTCAAAGGTGCAAGCATCCAGACAGACTATTGTCCTCTTTGGTTTGTTCAGATTTGCGTGCTGCTCCTTCTCTGAATGACACTGAAATCTTTCCCTTCTTCTGTGCTTATGCAAATTGTAAGTCTTCCTCCAAGCAAGTTCACGAAAGCCAAGGACTTCAAGTGGACAGACACGATGTTAGAATTTGTACAAATTATAGGTTCATTCAAAAAGTGCCCAATAAAGACAAACAGATTAAAGGAAAGCTAGCTAGGGTTTATACTCACAGAGAGAGCAGGACTGCAACACAAAAGGCATTTTAGACCTTTTTATTTTTAACACATAAAAATGTACAGCCAGTAAAGATGCTGACGGGTCCACAGTTGCCGGAGACCAGTGGACAAGATCAAGTGTCTGTACTGAGGAATAACTCAATTTCAACCACATGGGCTGCAAGTAATCTGAAGCTGCCAGTGCAGTTTCATCAGAGGGGGATGGGGGGCCCGCCTTATAGGGACACCAAGGGCATCACAGGAGGAAGAACACCACTGTCTCTTCAAAGAGGAGACTGAATCAACAGAAAGCAGGTCAAGTCTCTGTTCCCCACCCCTCATCTTTGTTCCCTTCCTACAGCAAAGTAGCTTCTTCAACTTTCCGTTTATAAGGAGGCGAAGGGTCATAGCTGGCACCCCTGAGGGTGACCACTGTCTAGTTCCTGTGCTCCATGCTGATTCTCTAGGGGGCTGTCCAACCCCCAAATGGCAGGTCAGTGTGGGAGACTGCAGAACCAGGGATAGAGATGAAGTTTGAAAGAAAAGATGAAGCTGGCTCCTGAAGACTCAAACTCTAGATATTACTGAAAGGAAGAGGAGTTGAGATGAGTCTTTCGAAGTAGAACTCTTGGACCTTCTGTTCTGTCCTCAACCCCCGTATCACTCCGTGGGGTCGACCGCTGAATCCTCCTGCATCTTCTGTGTTCCAGCACTCCTTGTCCTTTTTCTGCTCTTATCCCAACACGGAGTTTCCTCTATACCATTAAAAAGGACCAATGGGACCTGCTTCCTCCTCTTCCCTTCTACCATGTGCTCTATATTTCATAATCTTCCAAGAAGAAAGGATCCATTGTGCTTCAACATGCTACTTCTCAGCCACAAACATTATCAGCAGCTCTTCCTGAGCCCAAAATGAAGTTCCTAACCCATCAGTCATCCCTCAGGACTGTCCACTGTGTAGTGCTGGCTGTGATTTCTCCCGTGTTTCCTGTGCTCCATTGTTGCTGTAAATTATATATATATAAAAAATGCTGCCTTTTATCCTGCATTAGGTCCAGCACCGTAGTGCCCCAAGGTATCTGGTAGATATCTTCATTTCAATCAGCAAAACATCTCACCCACTTTGCTCCGTCCCATATCACACTGCCAATGGCTACTCTCTGAGCCTGGCCAGTATCCCTCTACCCATCCAGTTCCCAAGGCAGGTTGCCACCGTGCCAGACATACATATGCCAATTCCATGGTGGCCCAGTGTCTCCAGCCACCACAAACTCTCTTGAATTCAATTAAATCGCCTCATGAAAGAACACACAACACAATAATCTCTGATCCAATTGATAAGATATAATTATCGACCTAGACATACACAAGCCCTATACACATCCATTCCTTAAGAATATTCATAACAACCTGTAAATGTGCAGAGAGGAATCTTAACATCTGCCTCCATGTTCTCTCGGCTGCTTCTCTCTCCTTCGCTCTAGTCTCCTCCACCTCTCTAAAACTTTTCTCCTGTCCATCCTTCCTTCTCATCCAATGACAGGCTTCATTCTATCTTGTACCTGCCTTCACCTGCGTGATGACATCATCCTACACTCCATTCCACCCCACACTGAAGGTCTTCATTCTTCATCCAATATGCTAATTCCCAGGATATCCAGGAGCCTCTTTCTCCCAGCCGGACTCTGTCTCCCTGCTCTACTGGGCATTGAGGATGATAGCCTCCCTTCTGGAAGGCACATAATCACTTCCCCACTGGCCCTCCCAAAGCACCTTTCACCACACTGCAGACCAGCATGCTCCCTTCTCCTCACTTCTGTATTCCTTGCACTGGCTATTACAGTGTTGCCACTTCATGCATAGGAGTGACTCATAACAGTCGCTAATGAGGATGGACAGATAGAAGCTCAGCTCCAAGTCTTGTGCCAACTGTTGTTCTCTGTGGGCCTCACACAGGAGTTCTGGACCCAGCATATGCGGGAAGGGTGCCAACTCAGGAAATGGTCTCAGAATGCATATGTGCTTCTAGCACTTGAAAATGCCACATACAGATGTCCTAACAAGTTCATGGCTGAGGAAACCATGAGCCAGTTCATTCTGCGGTCACAGATCAGATAAAAGAAAAATGGGAAATTAGTAAAATTAGGGAAATGGAAGGGGTGCTTTCCTTAAGATTGCTAGCCTTTTAGAACATTTGAACGATTGAAAGGCAATTTATTCTAGGCTTTTCTAAAGGCAGGTGATTGCCACCTGCACTGCAGAAAAATGGTGCCACAGTTGAATCAAAAATTATATACAGCATTAGACTTTTCTTCCTCGTGACTTGGGTTAAAGCCAAGGCTACTCTGTGTTAAGAATGGGTTCTATCTCAAACTCACTTCAGCCCTAGGAATGTGATACTATTTCTATAAAGGTTTAATTTTTTAAGAAATGAGTTAAAAAAATAGTAGAACAAGGATGCATCTTTTGGAGGAGATGTTATTATTTTGTGTATATTCATGAAATAGGATTTTCTACATTCATCATTAAAAGTACTTGTTTCACATTCTCTATGGTTTGGGTAAAGTAATCAGAAGTAAGACAAAAGCAGATTCCAGGATATGACGCATGACTCGTAAGATCAATGTGTTATATGACATGAGTGAAGTTTAAAGAGAATTTCTGTCTTAAGAAACTTTAATCCCACATTCTCTTTACTGTCCCTGGTGACATCCTTCATTCCCCATGCTTTCCCTCATTCCATGGCTCGAGTGTTCAGTTTGCAGCCTGCACTGCGCTGCCCTCTCTTTCTGATCAGTTGATAAAGGGTGGATAGAAGACAAAAGGAGTTGAAACAGATTGCAGAATAGACAAGTAGAAAGTGTCAAAAGAATTCCCAAAAGAAAGATGAATGTAGACAGGAATAGATGGAGGGGCTGTTCAAGGAACCAATGAGAGCAGAGGATGGTGAGACTAAATAGGGAACCAATTCTAGGACCGTGTCCCCTAGGGCAGCAGTATTGCCATCCAAATAAGATCTGCTCTGTTCAGGTAGGACAGGAAACACAGTAATTCCTGATGTGTATCTGGGGAAAGAAGACAGAGGAAATGGGGATTGAAGACCCAAGGGTCTAGTCTACAGAGCCCATGAGTACATAGCATGGTTTAACCTTTTCTGTAAGCTTGAGTGGAAGACTGGTTAATTTATGGAGGATGGCCATTATCTAAAATTCTTTGAGTGGAAAGGGTTCAGCAGTGCCTTTTCACTTTGGAAATCCTTCCGTGCTCCTCCTTCAGGCATTTCTGTATCTAACATGAAAGGTGATAAGAGAGGAAACTCATCTACATAAAATGATGGATAGTGTGTGTGTGTGTGTGTGTGTTTGTGTGTGTGTGTGCGCGCGCGCACGCACGTGTGTGCATGGGTGTGTGTATGTCTGTGTATGTGTGTGTGTGTCTGTGTGTCTATGTGTTTTTATGTGTGTGTCTGTGTGCATGTGTGTCTGTGTATGTGTGTGTAGGGGTGTGTGTATGTCTATGTGTGTGTGCCTGTGTTTGTATGTGTGTGTCTGTGTGCATGTGTGTGTCTCTGTGCATGTGTGTCTGTGTATGTGTGTGTATGGGTGTGTGTGCGTCTGTGTATGTGTGTCTGTGTGTCTATGTGTTTGTATGTATGTGTCTGTGTGTGTCTGTGTGCACATGTGTATGTGTATGTATCTGTGTGTATGCATGTGTGTGTGTCTGTGTGTGTCTCTGTGTGTGTCCATGTGTGTTTGTGTCTGTGTATATGTGTGTCTGTCTGTATGTATGTGTGTGTGTTTGTGTGTATGTCTGTGTGAGTATCTGTGTATGTCTATGTGTTTATCTGTGTGTATACTTGTGTGTGTGTCTGTGTGTATACTTGTGTGTGTGTGTATACTAGACAAGAAAAATGAAGGTGGCGAATAGAAGGAAGGAGGCAGGAAGAATTGCAGAAAAACAAGTGTGAAGAACCAAAAAGAAGGAGCAATGAGCAGAATTCTCCAGTGTCTGTGGGGAGCAGTAACGGTCAGGGTGGGCAATGGCAGAGACCATGGGCCTAATGGCATATGTCCTGATGGTGTATGTCCTGTTAGCTTATGTCCTGATGGCGTATGTCCATTCTTCAGTTTCCATTTGTACTCACTACCCATAGACGCTTTACATAACTGGACTCAGGAGAATTGGTAAGAGAGACTTTTATAGAGACAATTAAATAGTCTAACTAGATGGATGTAATCTAATGGCGGCTGCTTAAAAAGTGCACGGGAAGCAGAGGCAGCAATGGGAGGGTTTCTGTGACTATATACACAGGTGTACTTTAACAGCTTAGATGGTAGTGAGCCCCAGGCTACTATTGCTTAGTAAACCATTGCCCGTCCTCTGGTTAGTAGAGCAAGAAGATTAAGAGTCTGAGCACTGGAATCTGGCTTCTAGGATTGCAACCCCAGGTTTGCCCTTTCATAGCTGTGTGATTTTGAGACTAGGTGCCTACTGAAGCTGGGTTAATCCTGGATGGATATGGCTTAATATTCCAGGGAATTCTCCTTTAATATTAGTGCTCAGAAAGATTAACTCTACATGAGGCAATGCTCAGACATCCCGAAATAGTGCAAGTATACTTCACACTGAAGTCCCACCACTGATAGGACTGACAAAATATGTGAAGAAATTGTGTATCATTCTATGGATAACCAATTTGAGTTCTAAGCGATATGTGCTTGAAACCAATGATTGCTTTAAGAAAGTTGAGAATGCTTTAGGAATAAGCCATACTAAAAGAAGGCAGTCAAGAGACTAACTAGGCTTGTAGCTCAGTGGTAGAGCTCAGTGGTTAAACCTGTGTAGGTCCCTAGGTTTCATGCCCAGCACCACACAAAAAACAATAGGATCCCATCTCTGTAGGAAAAGGGAGGGGGCAGGTTTACATGGTGATATGTCATCTTTTATATATGACGTATTAAAGGTCTCATCAACAGAGCAGCAGTAGAAACACACAGAAAACACATACTGATTAGAAATAGGAATGACAGGATCCCTTTAAGAAGAGACTGAAAGGAGAGTTCCTCAGGATGACTTTGACAGCATTCCTAGCAGTGATGGTTCCCCAATAATTTGTTGAACTCCTCAAAGCGAGAGTCACATCTGTTTCATTTCTATGTGTCCTTCCTCGTGCAAGAGCCCAAAAATATCACATATATTTGAAAATGCTTGTTAAACTTAATAATCTACTTTCATATTTCAAGTAATAGGTCAGAATCATGGTAGAGCATTTGACCAAAGACAAAAGATGGGCTGAAGTACATGGCTTGTGGAATGGTGGGTAGAGAGGGAAATGGAGATGTTGGTGAAAGAATAGGGCCCATCAGTTAGACAGGAGCAGCAGGCTTTGGGGGTCTATTACTCAACACGGTAGGCATAGTTCAGAATGCATTATGTGTTCTGTAGTTGCTGACAAGAGTGTAGGCCTTGGGGGGTCTATTACTCAACATGGTTGCCATAGTTAAGAATGCATTGTGTTCTGCAGTTGCTGACGAGGGTAGATTTGATGGTTCTCACCATAAAAGAATGATACACATGTGAGGCGAATCCAGAATGAGCTCTACTTAAATAGTCACACAATTTATGCATATATCATAATGTCTAATAAACCCTGTAAGTAGGTATAATTATTGTATGACAGATAAAATAAAGTAAAATGATATTTTAACAGAAACAAAGGAAGAAAGACCTAGAAGTTGATAATAGAAACCTACTTATATGTCACCCACTCACACACATGTATGCATGTATGTATTCACATCTATACATAGCTTAGGTTTGTGTGCACCAAGGTAGTGAGAAGCCATGCAGAGGACAGACTGCTAAAAAAAAGAAAGAAAGTTCAGAGGACAACAGTTGGTAAATCCTTGTAGGGTTGACACATCTTTTTAATGCACCTCTTTGAAATGCATTTGTATGCTTGCCTATCATCTTTGTAACAGGTATTTCCTACAATACCTTTCCAGAAAGGAAACTGTTTAACCAGTAGCTTTATTCTTACACAGTTCATCTTTATTAATCCATTGCTTTATGTCATAACCATTTTGCTGAATGGAAGAATCAATAACAGAATGAAAGTATCATCATTTCACAAGAGCCAAGTGGTGTGAGATCTTTCAAGAGGTAAAGGGTTTGTAAACAGTGCGTGCATGAACAAATGGTAATATATTCTTAGGCCATTCTTAGTGAAGTGTTATCTTACAGTGATTGGATATCAAAATAAAATAGGAATAATTTACACAGTTATGCACTTTAAAAGACCCTTTGGTCAGAAAGCACTTGATTATAAGCGACTTACTCAGGAACAATTCTTAATTCACTAAAGTACTAATTATGGAAATGACATTCCACAAATAATTTCCTTATGTAACCAATTTGAAATGTGTTCTCTGTTTTATGCGTGGTTCTGAGAAGCAGGTTGACAGTTAAAAATACACACAGTGACTTTTGTTAAGACTTTATTTTGAAATTCGTACTGATCCAACTTTACCAGAACACTCCTCCTGAGCTTACTGCGTTACCAAGCAGACTCATTTCATAACATAGGCTAGAGCAACAAGCGTAGACGTCTTTTAATTAAATAGCCAGGGCGCTTTGATAAACTGAATTACATTTCAGAATAAATTATCTACAACTGCTTTTGCTTTATGGGAAATTTGCAAAGAATGGAGCAAGTTTCTGTCTACGCTGACTTAATGTGCTCTTTGGGTAGGGGTGTTTTATGTAACTTCTAAGTGGTTTGAATTTTCCTTCACATGTGCTTTACGTCATGGTGTTACCCATACAATCCTTGCACGCCTATCTGAAAACGGTATGATTGTGATTTCTTCTATTTTTAATGTTTATAGCTCTGTTTCGGTTTTATTATTTGTTCATCTATTCATTTATTTTTAACAAAATTTTTATTGGATATTTCATATATTTACATTTCGAATGTTATCCCCTTTCCCCCCTCTCCCATCCCCCATCTCCCAACCCCCATCTCCCACCCCTCTCCACCTCCCTCTGCTTCTATGAAGATGCTCCCACCCCTGTCTTCAGTCCCAAGGATGGCCTGAAGCAAGGGGCTCACACACTTAGCAATACCTAGATTTGTAGTACATGGCTACTCTGCTCATTGTACACAGCCATGGGCTGAACTCTAACCTTGTTTATTGACACCATTTTGCTCTTGCCACAAAACTTCTGACCTAGTGGGAAGAGAGAGCGAGTTCAATGAGTGTGGTAGCAGGGAATCCTATTCTGAATAGCCCCAGTGATTGGTCTCCAAGCAGTAGAACCAACTGGTAAGTTAGGATCACCATTGTGAGGTACCCTGGCTACAGTCATGGGAAGAGGGACATCAGCTGAGAAAATCCCTCTGCCACATGGCCTGTTGGCAAGTCTGTGTGGCATTTTCTTGATAAACAAGAGCAGAAGCCCACTGGGGTCGGTGCTACTCCTGGACAGATGGTTCAGGTTGGTTAAGAAGGCAGGTTGAGCACAATAGTAAGCATGGCTTTGAGTTCCTGTGTGGCTTCCCTCAGTGATGGGCCTGTGCTATGTGTGTAAAATAAACCCTTTCTCCCCCATGTTGGTCTTGGACATTGCTTTATTACTGCAATAGACGGCAAACTAAGACAGGGTGCTGGGGAGTGCGTGTGTCAGGATCGTATCAAGAGTACTGTGGTAATAAGTGAATTCAGTTGAAAGTGAAATTAATAATCTGTTCAATACATAATATTGGGTAGCTTTTAAATGGCCAGTAAGTTCTGCGAGGGATTATTGGGATCAGGGAAAATCTTTCAAAATGGGGGAGGAATGTAACTTGGATGACTATAAGATTTGATTAAGAAAATGAGAAATAAAGACTTATTCAAGTTTTACCTCAAAACCAAAAGCTTCAGTCCCCTTGGTTTTCTTAAAGAGGACAAGATCATGACTTAGGAGCTGGAAACATGGATTCCGTGCAATAGCAAATGAACAGTGGTTTTACCACCGCTACATGGAGGCAGCTAGTTACAGATGCCACCAGATGTGTCAGCCTGAAAGACATGTTATTTTCTGTGCTGTCATCTGGCCGTTACCCTGAGAGGGTAGTTCAGCTCTAACCCCAGTCCTCTCTGCCATGTACCATGGTGCAGTGTGTGTGGTGGCTATGGCTTACCGTGCACCACTGCTATCTCATGTTAAATGTGCCCTGTTGACTCACGTATTCTATCGTGCATCCTCAGGGGCAGGCTCTTGCCTCATACTGCATCTGAGTGGCTGCACTTGAGGTCAGAATTGTGCATGTGAGCCTAGAGATGACCCCTAACGACCAACACTCATCTCAAAGATCATCTCCCAGTTTGAATGGCCCAGTTCTGTGTTAGTACTTTCCTGTCTGTCTGTCTGTCTGTCTGTCTGTCTGTCTGTCTGTCTATCTATCTATCCATCCATCCATCTATCTAACTATCTATTTGATATTTTATTTATTTACATTACAAATGTTATCCCCTTTTCCGGTTTCCCCTCTACAACTCCCCTATCCCATTCCCTCTCCCCCTGCATAGTACTTTCATTGGACAGTGCAAGGAATATAGGACCTTTCTATGGGCTCTTGAACTAATCTTAAAGATATACTCATAAAGTCAAAGAACAGATCACAAAAGCACATTTGTAAGCCAGGGTTAGTCATGGAAGCAGTCCAACCATCCTCTATAATTCAGTCTTTATTTTAACTCATGCCTTACATTTTTAGAGAGATCTCTTTTTAGACAGAAGTTTAGAGTAGAGGGAGCATTTAAGACTGCAATCACATCCTGAGTTTGACAACTGTAGCAGCCTAGGGAGGGTCTATAATTCAACAGGCACGAACAGTCAGTAGATCCTGATGAGGACCTGGATCTCCCAGGTCATTTCCAAATCTGGTCCCGTTTCCTCGGGGGTCATGAGGAGAACAGCAGGGAGCGACACCAGCTACAGGCTCAAGGTCTAGGTCTAAGTATAGGTCCAAAACCAGGGCTCCATAGTAAGAACCCTTCTTAGCATAGGTGACAACCAAAGTTTCTGGGTGGCAGAGCAGTGCCAGGGGACACACTGACGCTAAGGTGAGAGGAAGGAGGACAGCAGAATAGAAATGTAGTGAGGCGTGCGTGCTAGACAAACCATATTTAAGCACGTCAAAACCTTAGGTATGAATGGCTGTCATGATTTACAATTTTGCTAGCAAGAATATTTTGTGTCATATCAGACGCCAGATAGAGTCTGGAATCAGCAAAATGATTATTACAAAAACAGCCTCCTTGGGCTCCAAAACCCATATGTTTTCAGGACCTTGTACTGTTAGGAACATTAGATTGAAGCCAGTGTAAAACAAAGCACCCAGTGGGTAATGGGTGTTCTGGGGATATTCTGACATCAGACTCCAGAAGTCTATATTTCTTAGTGACCAGGAGGTTGGTTAAGTCACTTCATTTTTAGGAATTTATTTTCTGATGTATAGGATTCCAAATTTTTCCCAACACCTATTTCATGATGATTTGTTATAGTTAACGTATAAGATGAGCTCAAAATTGTACAACACCAAGGTCGGCTTGGTCTGTGCAGCCAGCTCCGAGCCATCCAAGCCTATGTCGTAAGAGCCTATCTCAAACGCCTCAAATGAAACTTTACAGCACCAGTGGAAGAAAATCAATTTATCCCTCTGTCAGTTTTTGTGTTAAAATGGCCATCCCCGCTTCTCTGAGGCGAGCTGTCATGCCATTATGGACGATGAGGTTGCAGTCTGGGAAACAAGGTACCACAGCCATAACCTGCAAGCTAAGCATTGCGTTAGTGGGGTTTTTCTCCCCGTCTTGGTCCTAGAATCACCAGACCTTGAACAAAGCTTCACTTTCTCGTTAGCAAACCTGAAGCTTCTTATTCAGCGGTGCACAGTGGTGTCTGAAATCTAGTGATTTCCACCTGCACAGGTGCTCCTCACTGTCACAGCCACATGACGTAGGACTTTCTGGTTACTGCTTAATGCTGCTGGCTCCTGGCTCCTCCATCAGCATCTAGTGGCATCAGTCACTGGGGAGTGGGGTAGTATTGTTCTAGAAGTCTAACTTCTTACCGAGCCTCATCGCGATGCCTCTGAGCTCACAGTTCCTGGGTCTCACTTTTGTAAGTGAGTATTGCATTCACGCCGAGTTACAGGGGGTGTGTACTGCGGGACTTCAGAAATGCTCTAACTGTTCACGACGTTCAAAGTTCATTGCGGGTGGTGAGACTGGGTAGCTTTTAAAAACTTTCCCATTTATTTTACATATATATATATCACTCCTGATACATGTGGCTCTGTGTGCACACATGTCTTTATGAGCAGAGAAAGAGAGAAACTGAAGAAATAAAGCAAAATATGTATTTACATTTTCCTATAATTTTGATGAAAATGCATTTTGATAAATATTCTTTTCAGATGGTAATTATGACTGTGATGCTTGTCATATATTTAATCTTTGATTTCAATAGCTTAGTACATTTATTTTTTAAGTTAAGTAAGATATAAACTATGAGAACGGCTTAAAACAAAGTATTATGGCATAATACCTCAATTCGCAAATACATGTGTTAATGGAACCGTGGAAAAGTGTTCTTTTCTCCGGGTCCTTGTACAGAGGGTTGATGCCAGGAAGACTCTTCGTTTAATAGGCGGAGTGATGGATATGGCTGCAGAGGCATCTCAAGGCCCTATAGGTGATTCCTGGGTGCAGAGTAGAGCACTAGCCCAGGAGACGGGGCACTGTGGGAAGGAGAAAGGAAACAAGAAGCTGGAAGCAATCTCTGCTGGCAGATCCTAAGTAAGAGATTCTCCTTAAGTCATGCAGTGCTAAGTCTTACCAAATTAACATGTACATAGGTGTGTGTGTGTGTGTGTGTGTGTGTGTGTGTGTGTGTATGTGTGTGTGTATGCATGTGTGCATGTGTATGTAGGTGTGTTGTATGTTTGTGTGTGTATATGTGTATGTATGTGTGTATGTATGTGTGTATGTATGTGTGTATGTATGTGTGTGTATGCACGTGTGTATGTGTGTGTATATGTGTGTATGCATGTGTGCATGTGTATGTAGCTGTGTATGTATGTGTATGTATGCATGTGTGTATGTGTGTACATGTGTGTGTATGTGTGTACATGTGTGTATGTGTGTATATGCATGTATGTGTGTATGTGTGTGTGCACGTGAATGTATGTGTGTGTATGTGTGTATGTATGTGTGTATGTATATGTATGTATGCATGTGTGTATGTGTGTACATGTGTGTATATGTGTGTGTATGTGTGTATGTGTGTGTGTATGTGTATGTATGCATGTGTGTATGTGTGTACATGTGTGTGTGTATGTGTGTGTGTATGTGTGTATGTGTGTGTATGTGTATGTATGCATGTGTGTATGTGTGTACATGTGTGTGTACATGTGTGCGTGTGTGTGTGCGCGTATACTTTATCTTAGGTTTTATTGCTGTGACACCATGACCAAAAGCAACTTGGAAGAAGAAAGGCTTTATTCCATCTTGCAACTCTTAGGTCACACCCCATCACTGAGAAAAATCAGAGCAGGACCCTAGAGGTAGAAACTGAAGCACAGACCTCAGGGGGAAAGTGCCTACTGGCGTGTTCTTCATGGCTTGGTCCACATTAGACAACTTCATGGCTTTCTTAGACAACTCAGGACCACCTCTGCAGAGAGAGCACTGACTGCCATGGGGTGGGCCCTCACATATCAACCTTTAGTCAAGATAGTACCTCAGACTTGCCTATGGTTCCTTCTCAGAAAGACATTTTCTCGGTTGAGAGTTCCCCTTCCAAACAAAAGAAAACAACCAACCAAGCAAAAAGAGATATCCCTTTCTCAAATATAGCTGTTTGTGTCACTTTGACAAAAACCCAGTGGCATGTGGATGTAATGGGGACACACGTTAGCATTCTCTCATTGTTCTGCATGGGGGCAAGCATATTTCCAGGGGGAGTCCCTGTCATCTACCCCTCAGCTGTCACTTACCAACACTGAGCCAACACTACCCTTATAATTATCCAAAAATCACACATTCACGTCCATCTTTGAGTGATCCGATTTTATGCTCCTGCTAGGTACCTCCTGTGTTTCTACCTTCTTATAACATAGGCCTCAGTTCACACTGTCAGCAGCCTTCGATCACATCCATGTGGTTTTCTTCTGTATATGTGCAGCTGCATGTGCATACATGTAGGTGTGTGATGTGTGCCAGAGGTGATGTCATGTGTCTTTATCAATCATTATCCACCGTGTTTTGAGACAGTCTCTCATTAAAATCACATGTTACCGATGAGATTAGACTAGACTAGATTCCTACCAATCCCTAGGAATCCTCCTTTCTCCACTTCTCCATTGCTGGGATTGCAGATGTGTGCCATAATACCCAGCTTTGTCTATTGTGGACAGTAGGGCTCAGGGTTGGGTATCCATGCTTGTTTGGCAAGTACTTTGCTGGTTAAACCCAATGTTCTTTGTGTGCGTGTGTCTAAAGCAACTCTATTAATATAAAAATCTGATCCTCAAAATTGCTTAAATATAATGAAAACTTCTACAATGGTGAGAGAAAACATACGCCAAGTGAATTAAAGTCCCAAAGGTCTCAAGGCTGTGATTCAGTCGTAATCCATAATGCTTCATTAATTCACAGAGCAACACTCATCTGCTTTCAGTGACAAATTACCACACATTAACAATCCCGTCGGTTTGTGTTATATATCTTGATATGGACTCAAAGTTTTAAGATTAGTGGTAAAAGTATCTTTAAATATATTCACAGCATCCCCTGCAATAACCATTTTAAATTGTGGTTTATTTGATGAGGAAGGAGGTTTTATAGGCCTTAATAATGAAAATGGGAGACCGTGAAACAGAAAATCTCATAAAATTCCAGTTTTTAACTAGGAAAATCTCTATAATGTCCTGGGTGGAGAGAGGGAAGGAGTGAGCTATGGCAGGGTCATAATTAGAATAAAGGGGCTCAGTGACTCATGTCAGAGGAGCTACTGTGGGGAAGCTGGCATTTAATAGCCTAGTCTCCTGGTACCTGGTGCTGCTCTGAGATGGCTCAGAGATGCTCAGATGGTCCGTGGTAACGAGATGCTTTCTGTCTGAGCGCTAGCATCCACCACACAATCCTCCATGTATCTTCTGAGATTGGCTCAGTGAGGCAAATGTTTAAATGAAGAACGGACTGTCTTTGAATAATTGTTAATTTTCAAAATCTGTAGTGCTTTGGTACCCTTCACTGTTCTCTGCTTGTAGCCTGAATGATTCCACATCCCCTCATCTGTAAGAAAGTATAAGTCCAGTTTAAAAGCGTTGTTTTAAGGAAAATATTTCTGTGTATACATGCATTGAAACTTGCTCGAGCCCTGCAAAAAGAGTGAGTTGTCAGTACTGGATCTGAGGGAAGGAAGACATGTAAATATGTTTAAAGCTTCTTTGATACACATCTTACAACTTCTGTAAAAGAATGCACAGTCATAATTAAGATAGGGCATAAGCCTATCTGACGAATTAATACTCTGAGATAGTTTAACATAAACCCTGTCAAGGTTGTGAGAATATATACTCCAACCTACTGTGACCAGATATTCCTGGTGTGGTGGGTGCTCTAATGCCTGCTTCTTGCCTCAGTTTCCAAAGTATCTTCACTGCAGGTACATACAGACATGTTAAGTAACAATGTAGTTTTTTTTTTCTTTTTTTCAGGGCTGGGGAATCGAACCCAGGACCTTGCGCTTCCTAGGCAAGCGCTCTACCACTGAGCCAAATCCCCAACCTCCCCCCCCCCCAAGTAACAATGTAGAAGGAACCTGGTTGCCATGGTGTTAGAGTTGGATTTGCCTGAACAGAAGGCTGGGAGGTAATCCAAATTTAAGGCTTTGGATTATTCTGAGGGTTCAGTCTTATCACAAAGTCATTAAGAGAATACACAGAAGAGGGAGAAGAACCAGACAAAGGCTGTGGGAGAGGACTTGGCCTTAGGGGGAGAGGGGGGTTTACCCCAATGACCGTGTCTAAAGCACACACTGACGCCAGCTCACTAAGACATGAGAAGCTTTCACACCCAGCGTGCTAAGAGTTAGGGGTTTTCGCAAGCATGTAGTTAGTTATTTTGCTAGTATATATTAGCTATACAAACCTAAACACGTTTCCTTCTAACAGTTTTGTGTATGTGTATAATGTGATTTGATTATATACACCATTTAACCTTTCTTGCTCACCACCTTCCCAGTTCGCCTCTGCTTTTACATCTCATTTCCCCTTCTTTCTAAATATTTATTCTTTCCTCATACATATACCCTGACTGTAGTTTCCCCTCCCTCAGCTCCTACCATCACCTCCCCACCTCCCCTCTTCCCCAGATCCAAACTCCTCTGTTCCCCTTCAGAAAGGAGCAGACAGTCTTTTGAGAATTTCTTAAAATGTATTGTGGTCATTGTCACTGCCCCTCCTCCCTGACCCAGTCCTTCTTCCTTACTCATGCTACTTTCTGTCTGGTTTTTGTTTTGTTTTCCTCTTTTCCATTGGGTCTAGTTAGTAGGGCTCATTTACTGTTGTATAATTATTGTCCTGTGAGAATATGCTCTAGAAGCCTCACCCTTAAGGAAAACTGAATCTTCATCTCTCAGCCCCAGTCATTTGTCAAGTTTTCTAGTCAGGGCAGAATCCATGGTAGCTGGATTCTGTCTCTCATGATCCTCTGTCACAGGCCACTACCATGACCCACTCAACACAATCACTAAAATTTCCAGAGATGCATTTATATGTACTAACATATGTCTCCGTGTATTTCATACTTATCAGCTCTAGTCTACTGGGGCAACAAAACCAGTAGATGTGCTTTTCTAAGGTACTCAGTATCTCAAAAGAAAAAAAATTAATGGAATCTTAATAGGAAAATTTAATGACCACTTGAAAATTAGAGGGGAGATTGCAGCCATACAGTCCACATCATTGGAATGTGAGTGAATTTATCGTATATTCAGACAGGAAACTATCTGCGGTAACACAGTGTTCAGGGAGCTAAATAAGAGGAAAGAATTAAAGCTGTTTGGATCGTAGAAAGGGGTAACTGGATTGTGCTGTGAATCCCAATGCATAATTTCCACCGAGATGATTAAGTAGAAGATGCCCATGCGTCCATTGAGAACTTGATTGGTGTTAGGCAGCATGCTAACTGAAAGACACGTTCATTTTCACTCGCTTAGGAATGCTTACAGCGCCCAATAAAGCACCTACCTGTTTTTGCATGACAAAAAGGAATATGCATAGTTAATCACTGTACACTGGGATAACGAATATGTTCTGCATTTTAGCATCTTTTATATTTATATTTCACTGTGGCCATTAATAGGTAATTTCCCATTGTGCTGTGTAAAAGAAGACTCTTTTTTTTTTCTTTCTTATTGTTACACAGCAATTTGAAATAGGGCCTGTAGTTTTTCTTGCCTCAGACCACTTAGGGATATTAACCAGGGAATCCAGCCTTTGAGATAACCATGCCTTCTGCAGCTGCCATTCCAAGTTGGCAAGAAAGCCACAACCGCCAAGGTCAGAGGCCCTGGTGTTTTAATTCCATTTCCCAGCACTTCCAGAGCTGGCTGGTAAGATGTCATGGAATCCCCATTAAGGAAAATGCATCCCGCCCCATCACACGTAGCAAGCTACACAGCCAACCTAGGCCTGAACTTCTGTGACAGATTACAAATGTGTCTCCCTCTGTGGGACAGTGAGACAGTTAAGTGGTTTCCAAACAGAAGCCGTGTCATCTAAATGCAGTTCTACCAGCATCTCTACTTGATCAAACCCCCTAGCTATTTCTCAAGGTGATTAATAACCCTCTTACTCTTACACTCCAGAACATCATGGGAGTTTATATTAATTGTATTAGTTACAGCTGAGTTCCTTTGGAGGGTCCGGAGCAGTGTCTAACCCACCAGACTGAGAACTCCTTGAAGGATCAGCCCCTGTATTTCGTGCGGTTTTCCGCTTGTGCAGCCACTGTGGTATAGTAAGATACCACAGGTCTGCATCAGCTCAAGCTGCGTTGAATTAACTTCATAAAAACTGTCAAGAATTTCAACGTGATAAACATCCTTAACCCTACTTAAGTTGTGACGCGGTATGGAGGCACTGCATTCTGCCAGCAAGTACGTGACGACAGGAGAGAGCTAGTGGCTCTCACAGTTGCTAGACAAGCGAGAGCACTCCATTCTAGTTAGACAAAGCAAATGTTAAAACCACGTTATAATTTACATTTAAAGAGATCTGTAGTTAAAATTTTGGGTGCATGCATGTGTGCGTGTGGGTGTGCGTGCGTGCGCGCGCGCGCGTGCGCGCGTGTGTGTTGTTTATCATTTCAACTCTACAAACTTCTGGAGACTTCTACAGCAGAAGGTATCATTACCAGACTGATAATAGACCATTAGCAAAGCTTATACAATGAGATAAGGTCAGCAAAAGATTGCTAAAATAGGTAAAAGGTTCATGTTCCCTCTCGGTATCTCTTCAATGACTCTGGAGACTGGCATGAGACACATAAAGAGTCTATAGACCCACTGGTGCCTGGAACATGAATACATCTTGTTAAAAAAAAACAAATTATAGTTCTCAGAGCACTTGCTTGCAGAGATGCCACAGAGCCAACAGAGGGGCAAAAGGAGACCACAGAGGCACAAGAATACCTGAACCAGAAAACCTTCTATTTCATTGTGGATTCCAATAAATTCAGTATGCCTCGGGGTCTCATGTGGAGTAATTTCAAACACTGCAGCTGTGAAGCACCGTCCTAAATACAATACAAAACCAGAAAAAATAATCCTAAGCATTCTGAAGTCTCAAACTGTACCTGGCTTTTATACCTACTGGGTTAGGCATGAACACATCCTAAGGCCCCATAATAGACATGACCTGTAAGTTAAAGAAAGAAAGAAAAAAGAAAGTAGTGAAATATACATATCATGGCATAGGAATAAAACACTTATTGTATTTTTATTTATGTGTATGCATGCATGCACACACTGACACACACGCAGGTACCACAGCATGCATGTAGAGGTCAGAGGACAGATGGAGGAAATCATCTCTTTCTATCATGGGTCCTGGAGCTTGAACCCAGGTCATTAGGTTAGATTCGGAAGCACCTGTCCTAGTGAAGGACATCTTGACTCCTTTACAACAGGACTGTTGCTGGCAGACTCTCTCTACATCCTGCTCATAATCCCTGTAAAAAAAGTCATAGCCCAGGTAAATTCTCAAGCAATGGTGAGAGTGGTCCTGGTAATTGTGGATGTAGGATCACCATCTAGATAAGGATCATAAAAATAAAACTAAACAATACAGAATACACACACACACACACACACAAACTCACACACACTCACACACACTCTCACACACACACTCATACACACACACATACACACACACTCACACATACACTCTCACACACACTCTCTCACACATGCACACACTCACACACACTCATACACACTCATACACACATACACACACACTCACACACATACACACACACTCACACACATACACACACATACACACACACTCTCTCACACACACACTCATACACTCACACACTCACACTCTCACACACACACACGCTCTCATACACACACAAACACACACTCATATACACACATATTCACACACACTCACACACTCACTCTCTCATACACACACACACTCTCATACACACATACTCTCTCATACACACACACACTCTCTCTCATACACACATACTCTCTCTCTCTCACACACACACTCTCTCACACACACACTCATACACACACACACAAACACACACACTCATATACACACACACAAACACACACACACTCATATACACACACATACACACACACTCAAACACTCACTCTCTCATACACACACACACTCTCATATACACATACTCTCTCATACACACACACACTCTCTCATACACACATACTCTCTCTCTCTCACACACACACAGTGTAGACAGCACTTCCATAGAAGATGTAATTCTATATCCATGCATGAATATATAAAAGTACGAAGGACCCGAAGGAAGATCACCTTAGCCCAGTGGCCTCAGAAACCCAGGGCCATGTTGAAGCGAGCCCTAGCATTGCTCATTATAGAAGCTCTAGATGGTTAGAGTAAATTTCAGTTAATCCATCAGCTTTAAGTGAACTAAAGCTCTGGGCAAATTCATTGTAAAACAATGCTCTATATTTAGACATTGTTCTAAGTTACCCTCATTTTCTTTATTGACTTATCTCAGTGGCTCAATCAGGGAAGGCAGGATTTCCTGTGTTTCATGTGTTGGGGGGTCAAGCGGCATACTCAGGGTCACCCAGCTAAAGAGCAGCAGATCCTGGGTTAAAGAAAGATTCTGAAGTTTAAATCATTAAGTAATCGTTGCAATTAAAATGGGCCAAATGTTATTGACAGTGTTTCTTATTTCCATGCATAGGGACTAAAAGCTTTATCATATAGCTTTGGCAAAGGCGAGTAGAAATTTGTGTTGATGGAGTTTTGCTTTGCTTTCAAGGTAAAAATATGCCCTTGTTTGCAAGCCTACACAGCAGCCTTGAGGGGAATCAGGTAGATGACACTATATTGTTCAAGTCTCATAATACCCTAACAGTAATATGTGTTAATTAGCTTATATCCAATGATCTTTTTTTTCCCATAAGACTAATGCCTTGCAGTATTTAAGGAGGAATATTTTCAGTCTAAACCATAAAACCAAGCCAGGAATAGTAGGTCACACTTTCATTCTCAGTAGTTTGGAGGCTGAGGCAGAAAAATATCTGAGCTTAACTTCAGCATGGGACTGAATAGAGGCCTTGTTGTGGAGAAGGAAGGAGGGGAAGAAGAGAGAGGAGGACAGAGAAGAGGAGGGAGAAGAGTAGGGGGAGGAGCAAGAGGGCCAGGAGGAAGGAGAGGAGAGGGAGGGGAAGGAGAAAAATGAGGGTGAGATTGGGATTTATTCCAAGGGCAGTAAGCATGCAGAAAGACATGGTAGTATTCTGTCCAGCAAATTTACAACACTGGAGTACATGCGTCTGACACTTAGTCCTTAAAGTGCTCTTAGACGATCAGATTCATCTGGGCATTTGGTGCTGAAAGCTTTGGGGCAAAGGCCGTGAAAGACTGTGATTGGGAGGATCAGGCCCCATGTCTGATTTGGCCCCTGCATTTACTGTGAGACATTTTCCTAACTCAGCAACTTCTGCGAGTCTTCCTGGTAACCTTAAGAGGAGAGCAGTGGTCTAACGTGATGGTGCTTAAATTGTTTTTAAAATAGGAGACTGACTTGATGGTAAGGGACAAAAAGTTCCCATGTTAGTGACACATGTTCCGTGTGTATCTCACATGTGGATGTGTGGACACACGCATTTCCTTCTTGCTGTAAACTGCCAATCCATCACCTAGAAAACGTCCAATCTGTTCAGTTCCGTGACCTTCTGCTATAGAAACATCAGTGATAGGTTTGCAGGGAAATGGAAGGCAAGCTTTTATGGCATTTCACTGGTTTTTACTGATCTGCAGTGATTAATGAAGCTTTATGGGAAAGCAGAAACGATCACTTTCTGGATCCCTGGTTTTATGTCTGCGAGCGATCCATTAGGCTTTGGAGAAGTGCCTAAAGGTTGCCTCTGAAAGCCTCTTTTAAACCATCGCTTCTCTCCTAAAGAAGCAATGTATGTAAAATATGGCATTGGCCACAGCATAAGCACTCACAAGTGATAAAATGGAGACTGTCTTCTCCTTCTCGTGATTCTCCTCTCATGCTGCAATCTATTCTCCATGTGTTACTAAATTATTTGTTCAGAACGATTTGAGTAAACATGACTGGACTCATTGTCAGCTAGAGAAGTTCCCACAACTGTATAATTACATATCTGGAGCTGCTGGCAGGGCTGTTATTAGCCCTTACACATATAAGTAGTGGGTATTTAAAATATTCAAAGCTCAATGCATTCAATATCTTATGCTCCCTTCTGTTCTGTCTTAGTCCATCATCTATGCCAATATAACAAGACACCTGCATGATTAACAAGGACAGAAATGCTATTTCTCAGCACTTAAATGTTGGGACTCCAGGGAGGTTCTTGAAGGCTCACTGGTGGGGTCCAGTCTGCCCTATACTTTGCGGCTGGGTCTTCCAGGACCAAGGCTCTGCCTTACGGTTACTTGCTTCTGAAAGCCTCTGCTTGTTAGTCCTCTCACACAGGTGAGTACCCCTCAACTATAATACCTGTCCTTACATCCACAGGTAAGTGCAGTCTTCACACATCCTCTAAGGAACTACTTTTTTTTATCATTACAGAAACCCATGGAAATGGACATTTGTAGTCCATTCCTACCTATTCATCTATAACGCAGCTCCTGTCCCCAAGGCTTAGGGATCATTGAGGAAGAAGGGACAGCAAGATTGTAATAGCCAGCAGACCAGGGAGTTTTCTGTGGGATTCTCTCCTAGGAGTGTCAACACCCGCACCCATAAAGTCTCACCAACCTGGCTGCATCCACGTGAGCTGAACACCAATGGCACTAACAAACATCCCGACTTAGACCGAGGAAGGCTCACAAAGCCTCAGCCCTACACAGAGAACTAAAGACAACCAAGGAAAGCCCAGAGTGGGAGTGGTCTTCCCTGGGGAAAAGCATACCAGTTGGTTATCCAGTACCAGGTCATCAGCCTTGATAACGTATGCACAAGTGATACACAGACTAAGAAGGCGCTCTCTCTCTCTCTCTCTCTCTCTCTCTCTCTCTCTCTCTGTGTGTGTGTGTGAGATATATATCTATATCTATCTCTCTCTCTCTCTCTCTCTCTATATATATATATATATATATATATATATATATATCAACAAAAAAAGAAAAAACTGACTGTGAATTTAAAAAAGAGAAAGGAGGAGTAGATGGGAGGTTTTGGAGGGGGAAATGATATTAAGGTCGATTGGGGGGCCTGCTGGTTATTTCCAGCTTGGGGCTGTTATAAATAAAGCTCCTGAACTATAGTCAAGCAAGTGTCCTTGTGGTAAGTTGGAGAGTCCTTTGGGGATGCACCCAGGAGTGGTATAGATGGGTCTTGAGGTAGATCTAGTCTCAATTATCTGCAAGTATGAGTAACCGGCATATTGATTTCCAAAGTAGCTATACAGGCTTGCACCCCCACTGGCGATAGAGTGTAAACTTGTTGAGCTCCACATCCCCCCAGCAGGAGCAGTCACTTGAGTCTTTGACCTTAGCCATTCTGACACTTGTAAGATAGAATCTCAAAGTAGATTTGTATTTCCTTGATGGCCAAGGATACGGAACATTCATTTAAGTGCTTCTCAGCCCCTTGGGATTCCTCTGTTGAGAATTCTGTTTCAATCTGTACCCCATTTTAAAACTGCATTATTTGGTCTGTTGATGTCTAGTTTCGTGAGTTCTTTATATGTTTTTGGATATCAGCCCTCTGTCAGATGTAGGGTTAATAAAGATCTCTTCCCACTCTGCAGGCTGCCATTTTGTGCTATTGATGGTGTGCTTTGTCTTACAGGAGCTTTTCAGTTTCTCGAGGTTCCATTTATTAACTGTCAGTCTTACCAAAGTATTTTTAAAAGTCCATTAAAATAGAATTAAGTTTTAAAATAAACTTTGATCCTTTATCCAGCTGATTGTGAAGTATAGCACTTCTATACTTCTATGCTGTTCTAATTTAAAATAGAGTAAAAATGCATGAGAACTATGAAAGAAAAGTGATGGATATGGGCAAGATTGAAGATTACAGTAAATCCATAAATATGTGTCAATACATAAAGTAATTTGTAAACATTTTTTATTTAACCTTGTCATGCCTAATGTTTAATTTTTTAAAAAAAAAATCACAGAAATAAAATAAAATCAAACCTATAGATAAAGAAATTCAAAGATGCCAGTGAGATGACTCATGGGAACAGGGCACCGTGTTCCACCAAAACATGCAGAAAGTTGGTCTTCTTTCTAGCAATACAGCGCGCACACACACGCACACATACATGCACACAGATAAATAAAAAAAATTAAATAAGAAATGCAAAGGTACAGTTAATATGTTGGGTTGTATAATTTTAGACAAAATCTTTTAAGACATATTTTATCGGAAATATAGTTTGAATGTTATCCTTTTTACACACACACACAAACACACACACACAAAGAGAGAGGGGGTGGTAGAAATAGAATAAATATTTATTTTTTTTTAAAAATAGTTCCCGTCCCTTGTAAATCTGCTATCACAGTAAGAAGCTAAGGAAACCAAGGAGGAAATAAAGTAAGCAAGGAGACGGGTAAATATTGAGAATGACGGTGGGGATTAAAGGAACAATTTAAATATTTTAATAAAATTATGCAAATATGTTTGTAAACACAGACAGAAACATTCTCAGAAGTCAGCATCATACTGAGTGGGGAAGCATTAGAATTCTCTACATGCTTCCTCCACGGTGGGTGATAAAGACAAAGGTTTCTATTGGTCAAAGTTGGCCCCAGGCAGCAGCAGCAGCCGCCACCAACGCCACGAGTTATGCAGCAGCAGCCTGCACTGCTAGTTTAGGGGAAAGGAACCTATGGATAAATTGGTGATAGGATGGTTGGAAAACTTGGTAGAGCCAGCGTTGGCATAGCTTCGCTATCTCAGGGAACACGAAGGAAGACTTGGCTGACTCAGAGGGCTGCGGCCTCTCCTCTGAATGTTCACCCAGGGAACCGGCCGCGGCTGCGCCATCTTGGGCAGGACAGATAGAAGCCCAGAGAACACCCCGCCACGGGCTCTCAATGGCTGCAGTTGTCAAGGGCTGAAGCTACAGCTAATACCCGTATCTCGAAAACGTGGCAAAAAAAAAAAAAAATGTGTGCATTAAAAAGGAATAAAAGTTGAATGGATTAGAATGGATTTAGAATGCAGCTAAATACACTCGTAATGGTCTGACGTGTGGTGAAGGTAGCATCGTCTACGAGCCAGGATAAGTTAATATATACTCGGACAATTAGCTTACATTTGGGGAAAGGTAAGGTTGGATCTCAACGACCTTCTTCATACCGAAGGCATAAAGGGGTAACGCAAATGTATGAAGGGATAAAGTGAGTGAAAACAGCTAAAGCACGTTGGTAAATGAAGGGGTTAATAACCGTCATGGGGGTTCAGTGTCAGTGTCAGTTGAGGAAAGCCAGTTGTCAGACATTTTACCTAGAGATCCTTCAAGCCAAAGGAATGGTTTGCAAGGACTGTGGCCTGGCAGTGCTCTCTATTCTGGAAAGTTTGGCCAGCATCCCTACAGCCAAGGTCTCCGAAGCACCTGGAGAGCCTATCTGCTCTTCTTCCAGACAGTCCTCCACAACCAGACCCCTTCCCTTTAAAAAATATAACAGGCATGATGAAGAAATGGCTCAGTGTTCCTCAGCCAGCCCGCTCAACCACACACACACACACACACACACACACACACACACACACACACACACACACATACACACACACACACATACACACACACACACACACACACACACACACACACACACACACAGAGTTCTCAGAAAGAATACTTAGTACTTCCTTCCCTTTGCAGAGGGCTTCAGGGCCCAAGTTCGTGGAGGAGAGAGAATCGATTTTACGCTATAAGCATCTGCACCCCTATGGGCCTGTTTCAATCCCCGACCGTGTGGACACTGTCATATTTGAAAAGCACGGCTTCTGGAACAGAAGTGATGCTGGCTTCGCTCTGCCCCGAGGTCGCAGGCCGGGCCTGGGATTGTGCAGAGGTTTGCAAATCAGCTCGGATGTGCTGGTGGGACAGAAACAGAAATTAAATATAGCACGGCACCGTTTGCCGGCGTGCTGGATAACAGGGATGCCAGCCCTGGGTGGGGTGTAAGCCGGATAGGGAGGAACTGGAGTGAGACTCACGTTTGTCTTCATGGAGACTCTGTGGTAGGCGTATCAACTGTGTGCTCAAGGGCTCTGGCTGCACGGGGAGGCTATTAAAGGGCTTGCTGAAGGAACAGAACGTTGGGCACCGAGGCTCTCCACAGCAGGCTGTGGGTCAGACAATGAGCTCTCAGATCCTGAAAGTTGCTTCAAACCAAGCACGTTTGGGCAAAGAGGGAAAAATAAAAGGATGGAGATCAAACCCACAGCCTCGTGGGTTATTACAACCCTTGCTACACTCACCGTGAGTCGGAGTTCCAGGCTATTTTGAGCCACAAAGTGAATAGTTCTCTATAATAAACCAAACGACAAGGCAGGCGCCCAGCTTCTACCAAGCCTGCTTCCAACACCCACCAGCGTTCCTTAGTCAAGCCCAAAGGCCGTGTGAGCACTGTCATCTTGACTGCTTTCTAAAGTTAGCCAGCTTCTAGGGACACCTAACCGTTTTCTTCTTAGAAGTCAGATGTCTGCTAACTGGTTCTAAGCATCCATGTACGGCAGCAAGTGCAGGACTCACCTCGGGGCAAAGGTGGCAGGACAGCGTCACTCCGACCTTTCCATCCTGGACCAGAGAGTCCTAAAAGTGAAATGGTTCACAGCCCTAGGAGGTTTGGGGACCTCACTTGCAAATAATTATTGAGCTAGTCCAACTTATACAAATGCGCCGTGGTGTATGCATCAAGGCCAGCAGCGTGGATTCCAGAAACCAGGCACAGCGTTCCAGCACAAAGGAGGAAGAAAACCCAGATGACTGATTAGCCCACGCTTTTCACTTGTTTGTTTGTTTAAATAAAATCACTAAGAATGAGAGAATAAAGAATAATTGCTAGTATACTAATTGCTACATTAGTAAGGGGTAGGAAGGGCTTTTTTTCCTTACTATTATTTTGTAATAATTTAACAAGTTACCTTGGCAATTTAGATTGAAACACTTGAGCATAGCAGAGGATCTTAACCTGCACGTTGCCGTAACCAGGGGCCATCTAAGACCACTGGAAAGCACAGACGTTCACAAGACGATTCATAACAGTGAGCAAAGTTACAGTTATGACGTAGCAGTAGAAATTATTTTCTGGTTGGAGGTCACCACCACGTGAGGAACGGTATCAAAAGGTTATCCGCTGCAGACATCAGCATTTTCCTAAAACTTACTATTTACTGGTTGTCCCAAAAGGGAGGCCTTCTAGTTCACTATGCTTACCAGAAAATTAATGACCCAGTCATCAAAAGTTAAGCACCTATGTTAACTGGCTTTCCATCACTGTGGTAAAAAACCAGAGTAAAACTAGAGAGAATTATTTTCCAGGAAGAAAACCTGTCTTTATCTCAGTTTGAGGTTTCAGTCTGATCGTTTGACCATATTATTTTTTCTGGCAACATAGTCTATCATGGCAGAAGCATGTGACAGGCAAAGCCTATTCAGTTCCTGGTGACGAGGATGAAGTAACAGTGGCTAGAAGGGGACCAGGCATCATTGTCTTCAATGACAGACCCCAATACCTAACGTCCTTCTACTAGGTCTGTCCTCCTAAGGGTTATGCCTACAAGCAACAAGCCGGGGACCACAATTTTATAGGTAGTTTGTCTTAGTCAGGGTTTCTACTGCTGTGGTGAAACACCATGACCAAAATCAAGCTGAGGAGGAAAGGGTTTGTTTGGCTTACACTTCCACATCAGTGTTCACCTTTGGAGGAAGTCAGGACAGGAACTCAAGTAGGACAGGAATCTGGAGGCAGGAGCTGATGCAGCGGCCATGGAGGGATGCTGCTTACTGGCTTGCTCCCCATGGCTTGCTCAGCCTGCTTTCTTATAGCACCCAAGACCACCAGCCTAGGGATGACACAACACTCCCAATAAAGTGGGTCTTCCTCCATCAATCACTGATTACAAAAGTGCCCTACAGCTTGATCTTGTGGAGGTATTTTCTCAGTTGAGGGTCCTTCCTTTCGGGTTACTCTAGCTTGTGTCAAACTGACATCAAACTAGCCAGGGCATAGGCCTTTGGGCAAAGTCCAGTATTCAAACTGAAGCATTCCACTCGTATAAGCGTAGGCATTAAATTCCTCAAGACAGAATAAAGAATGGCGGTGGCCAACAGCTAAGGCAAGTTCAGCAGAGGAGCTGTTGCAGATTTAGGAGCATCAGAACATCTCTGGAGATGAGTGAGGACGAGACGTGACAAACTGCAGGTTTATGGAACCCTACTCAAATTCACACTTTAAGATGATCTTGCTCATGAGTTTTACCGGACGCCAGGACACAGATTGGAATTTTCAGACACAGCTGGTGAATTCAGGACTCTATCAGGGCACAGAGACTGGCCACAGAGGGAGGAGCATTGGATTGGCAGTGAGAAGCGAACACAGTCCATGCTGTGACTCACCATTTGAACGATAGCCGTCCGGGCTGAGTGACGGGATGTCTGGAAGGCAGTGTGTGGATAAAAAAAATGCATAATGTTTATTATAATTTAAAATAAAACTGAAGTCAATAAATTATGTCCAGGGAAAACAGAAATTTTATAGGGAACTGACTTTACAACTGATTGTTGACCAGTTGTCAGCATTCTAAGTGGACCCTGAAGATGGGGCTGTGCCTGAGCTCACGACAACAGCAGAGTCCGGTGGGCATGAGATGCTTATGGTAGGTGTTGCCTGTTCTGTCTAACGGGGGCACAAAGGTGACAGTTCATATAAAAGTTGGTTTTGTGCTAATCATTGAAAGGACACAGAAACAAGCTGGCATTTACAACCACAATTATAGAACCTGGGAAATACAGATAACTTGTTAACAGCACCAAGAAAGGTAAGATATGATGCGAGGCAGATGCCTCCTGCTATGCATGTGTTCTTTGGTAAGAGAAGTATCCTCGTGAGAGCCTCAAAGGAAAGTCAAGTAGGAATATGGTTTTTCCCAAGTCGAGACTGAACGGGCAATGCAGAGAGAGAGCCTCACAGCTCTGTCACCTATGCATAAGAGTACACACTCAGTGGCCCTATTATGTACCCAATAAGAACATCCAAGCATTGCCTGTGTTACAATACAGTGGCCGTGCAGGGCATGTGTGTAAGCCTTGCTTGAGCAAATACAAAGTAGAAATAACAAGACTTAGGGCAGAGAGAAGGATATTACCTCAGACGCTGAATGGGGTTAAAGGGATAGACAGAAATAGCTAGTGTCATGTAAATATGTGAGTCTAACTATATTTCTCAAGACTAGTAGATGGCCAGTCAGTGTCGTTATCCAGCCACACAACCACACCTCAACTTTGCTCCCCTCTCACTATTATTGCACATGGAAGAGATTTTGGCACAGAGACTGGCCAAGGGGAGGTGGAATAGCAGTAGGACATGAACACAGTTCATGCTGCTGGGCTCAATGATCAAACTGAGTCTGGGCAGAGAGCTGGGATGTCTGGAAGAAACTGTGAGGAAACCAAATGGCCTCAACCTTCTGATCCTTTCCCAAGCTCCCATCTCTTCGGTGCATCGCTCCCCTAGTCCTCGATGGCTTCTCCTGTGGATGAGGAGAAGGAGCACAAGGTGTCAGTCTGCTGTGAGTGTGGTTTCTGTATTAGTCACTGAGGAGACAAGGAATCCTGAGCAGGGTCCTTACCTGAGATGGGTTCTCATGCCCCCATTTCATACAGTTGATGAAACACATGCAGAGTGTTACCGTGAAGGTTAAGTAAAATAAGCCTTGTCACATGTGGAACACACAGTAGATCCCAAATGACTTACATATATTATTAACATAATCACTGGTGTGCTAATTATAATGGTATAGAGACTAAAGATATAGTAAACCAGCTTAGAAACCCAAAGAGATTAATGTAGAGAGAGAGAGAGAGCCAGTTCTCCATTCACACAGCAAACAGATCGTGAATATTTTATCTTCTGCCTGTTTTTGTTGTTGTTGCGTATGAGTTAATAGTCAATGATTCTGTTTTTTCTGTGTGCTTGTGTGTGCATGTATGTGTTTGTTCTATGTTCATATATGTGTTCTGTGTGTGTATTTGTATATGTAGGATGTGTATGTGTATGAATGATGTATATGCATGGTGTGCATATGTGCTTTGCATGTGTACGTGTGTATATATTGTGTGTGGTGTGTATGTATGTGGTATATATGTGTTTCTATGTGTGCATATGTGTTTATGCTTTTATGTGTGTCTATGTGTGTGCCTATGTGTGTTTGTGTGTGTGTGTGTGTGTGTGTGAGAGAGAGAGAGAGAGAGAGAGAGACAGACAGACAGACAGACACCCAACCTTAATCTATTGTTTTCTATGCTATGCTTTGTATAGTTTTTCTGATAGAGTTATAATTTGGGGCTGTAAAGGCCCTCTGTTACACTACTTTTATTTCACTCCTATGAAAGTGGAATATTCCAGCTCCACAAGAACATTTAGAGTCCATCCGGTGAAGTTTCCCTCGTTTAATAAATGAGCTCTGTGAAACTGCCTTTTAAAATACTGTATTATTCCCCTAAAATTCTATTGATTCGATAAAAATAAAACCATCTCATTTGTTTAATTTGGTTACCTTTAAGTGTGTTCACTTAATCAACCCAGCCAGCTTTGCTGGGAGAATGCCTCTACTGTGTAATGTCTCTGCTCTCCATCCGTTCTCTCAGAGTGGTTGTTTTGAGCAAATGCCTGGGAGTATATGCGGCAGTTGTAAGTGGCATGCTGACTTTGTGACGTGCACCACTTACAACGGTCCCCAAAAGTAGATCCGAATGTTTATACAGCTTCCCATCCTCCAGCATGAAGGCTCGTTTACAGTAGGTGCTCCAGAGCAGGTAGCTGTGGTCCTTTTCCGTCCAGCTTCAAAACACACACTGGAGTTGCCAATAATCTCCTCCAGAATATTAAGATGCCGTGCCAAACACAAAACGCACAGCAGAGAGGCTCTCCTATCCCTGCCTTTCTCTATTCTCTTTCCTGCAGCAGATCTGCTCACTGAGTCTATTTGTCTTCTAGACTCTCATGTACAGCAGAAACAGTGGTCTCGGGCAGCAGGATGCTCTATGCTCCATGGGTCCCAGACTGTGTCACTTCACCATATGTTGCCAGGCTGTTCCTTGTGTCAAATGCAGCCTGACCAATTCCCTCCAGAGCACAATTGGAATCAGCACAGTGACTTCAGAGCTGAGAGCCTACTCTGTACTTGACAATCAATGCAGATTTTAACTGACGAATTTTCGAGCACAGGGGAAAAGATGCCATAGGCCAAAATATAAGTAAAATCATCAGCTCAGTGAAGTGGCATAATGGTTGCTTCTTCGAAAATGGCAGTAAGGGTATCATTGAAAACAGGACTCCTCTGGGGGATGCCATGTTAGAAGAGATCATTTTCTGGACCAGTGAATTAGTTACTCTTTTTCTAATAGGTACATTTGTTTGCCATTTGTTTAGTTAATTGAATTGAATTTATTGGTAATTTTTTATAAAATTTTTTGTTCTATCTGTTATATTATTATACACATCTACATACAAGAGAGAGAGAGAGAGAGAGAGAGAGAGAGAGAGAGAGAGAGAGAGAGAGAGAGAGAGAGGAACTGTTCTTGTGGTCTAATCTTCGAATAAAGTCCATCTTACCTATTCTGTACCTTTGATTCCTTACCAAGTTGCCTTCTGGTTTGGAGTTTCCCCAACAGGTGAAAAAAATCTGAAAAGACTTAAAATGCAGAAGCATTTTAGGCCCCTACCTAGCTTACAAAAGTATAGAAATAAATTCGAGCTCTAGAAAATTGACAGCCATGATAAAATGGTGAAAGTCTGAGGTACGTTCCCAAGAATCCCCTGTGGTTTGAGGGTACTTGAGGTCGAAGTAAAAGAGTTCTGTGTATGATCCTCATCTTTCGGAATCATCCCACAGTCTCAAAGAATGCATGTGATTTATAGCTAGGAAATAGTCTCATATTATAAAACCAAATTCTTCCATGCAAAAGAGATCTGTGGAGAGTTGATCATCATGATATCTAATTAATCTGTTTATGCTGACACTGTTCCCAAAGGAACTAATGTGGTAACAATCTCAGTCCGCGTGTTTCTCCCCACACGGGAAACAGTATTTTGTTTTATAAAAGTAGTGATTTCCTTGAAGGGGTTAGCAATCAGAGGGTCAAAGTTAAAGGACAGAGGGTTAAAAATACTGATTTACCTTGTTTATGTGTGTGCATTCGTGTGTGTGTGTGTGAATTATGCACACCTGTGTGGGAGAGTGCTGGCATGGAGGCCAGAAGATTGGGTTGAATCCTTCAGGGCTAGAGCTACAGGTGTTTGTGGGAGGCCTGATTTTTTTTATGTGGACACTGGGTTCCAAACTCTGGTTGTCACGATTGAGCAACAAATGCTCTCTCCTGCCCCAAGGACAATTAGAAAAATAAAATGAAGACTTACATAGTCAGAAATCACTAACTACTCAATTTCCTTCCCACACAATGTCTGTCTATCTGTCTACTCTTTTTTGTGCTACTGAGGAGAGGCCCCCAATAATTCTCTAAGTGTCTGTCCTATCAGATGTGCGAATGTTTGCTTTTACTCCCAGAGGCTCACAAACTTTCTTCTCCCTTCTGGAGGGAATGTTTCAATTCTAAGAAAACTGCCATCCATCTAACCCCAGTGATTGACTAATAGCACAGGCCCCGTAGTAAATCCTTAGTAGTAGTAGGTAATGGTTGTAATCACTGTGGATTTAGAGACATACGTTTAAACATATTTGGGAGTATTTTCTGTGTTTATATTTTTAATTTTTTTCCCTTTGGTTTCTTTAAAAGTTAACAGTGGGACAGCTTATTTTTCAAAAGGGGGGAAATACTTGTGGTTCTATTTCTGGGGTACAGAAAGAAAACATTGGTACACAAGCTGTCTCGTGATGAAGAGGAATATGGTGAGGGGACTCCAACACTCGTGGAAGCTTGCAGGCTTGGAACACGCAGTTGGACTGAACACACAGGGCTTTCCTCACCAGCGTTTGTTTTTTTCTTTTTAGATTTAGAATCAACTTTAATTTACAGATTAATAACTTTGATTTAAAACATCAGAGACTGTCAGGCTAGATCAGATGAAGTTTGAGGGATGGGAAGTTTGATGAAGACATCCCGTTTTAGGGCTCAGTACTCTGAAGTATCTCACTCTTTCTCTATTGTCCAGTTGGAGGTTCTATTCACTACCATCTACTGCAAGCAGCAGCTTGGGTCAGGCTTGTTATGCACTAATTTATGTACCCATGTGGCAATGTGTCATTTGGAGTCATTTTATTCCATGTTCATTTAGCAGAACAGCAGGTTTTTGTCCTAGGGCCCTGAGTGTTAGGTTCTCAGCTTTATTAACTGTTGGGTTCATGTTTCATCTCATGGAGTGGTCCCTAAAATCCATCAAAAAGTTGTTGGCTATTCCTCTAAGATTTGTGCCGCTATTGAACCAATGTATCCTGCAGGCACATCATGCTGCAGATCTCAGGGTTTGTAGCTGGTTGATGTTAATGATTACCTTTCTCCTCTGGCAGGTAGCCTGTGTTGTATTGCCCAGCACCATGAATGCTAGTCAGTAGAGATGAGGCTTTTAGTTGATCATCAACCTGTCTTCTCCATGTCCGCTGACAAGTCAAGTGTTGTCCTCAGAAATAAGACCTTACCGTCATATATTAGGTAACCAATAGCCTTAGCGATGGCCTGTGTTTTGTGTGGGAGGGTGGGGGAGGGATCTTTGAGACCCCTTGAGCCAATGATGCAATAAGATGTAATCTATTCCTTGTTTGTTTTTACTTGGTAGAAAAAGAAGTCTAGTTGAGGCATTGCTCCTCTGTGTGTGTGTGAGTGTGAGTATGTGTGTGTGTGTGTGTCTATCTGTGTGTCTATGTCTGTGTCTATGTCTATATGTGTCTGTGTGTGTCTCTCTATGTCTATCTGTGTGTCTATGTCTACCTGTGTGTCTATGACTATCTGGGTCTGTGTCTATGTCTATCTGTGTATCTATGTCTATCTGTGTCTGTGTCTATGTCTATCTGTGTGTCTATGTCTATATGTGTCTGTGTCTATGTGTGTGTGTGTGTGTGTGTGTGTGTGTGTGTGTACTCATAGAGGATTTCCACGTGGGGGTTTCAAAAGACCTTTAGTGTCCCTCACCATATCCCCTCCTTTACCCTGTCCTCTCATCTTCTTCCTTTTAACTTTGAACCTCCTCTTCTATTCATTTTCCCCCTTTAGCCTTTTATCATACTGTATGCTGTTTCCCCTTCCTTGGAAGATTCCCTTCTCTTTACTGGCTATCTAACTTTTGTAGTTACTCTGACTGGAACTGACAGGCCTAAAGCTTAAACACTAACATCCACATATAAGAGAAAACATACAATGTCTACCTCCTGGGTTCTTGCCAGTCTCACTTAGGATTTTTTTTCTAATTCCATCCATTAAGCTTTAAATTTCATAAAAATTTTAATTTTCTTCTTTTCTTTTATTGTTTTTTTTTTTTTGAGAGAGAGAGGGATTATCAGTGTAACCAGCCCTGGCTATCCTGGACTAATTTTGTAGACCAGGCTGGCCTCAAACTCACAGAGATCTGCCTATCTCTATTTCCTGAGTGCTGGGATTAAAGGCATGTGCCACTATGCCTTTAAAAATGTAATTGTTCTCAACAGCTGAATAATATTCTGTTGTATAAATGTACTAATTTTCTTTATTTCTGTTTCGTTGTAGATGGATTGTTTTCTCATACAATATATCCTGATTACAGCTTCTCCTTGTACTCCTCCCACTTCCTCCCACCTCCCTTCCCATCTGGATTTTCTTTGGGGATATTTGGGGGCTTTCTTCACCATAAGGGACATTATTTTGGTTAGAACCATGCTTCGTTTGTACCTTGGCCTATAACTCCAGGTGTAACATCCTTCGGCATTGAGATCACCCAGCTTCCTTGGTTGGAAGTTTTTCTCAATCCCAGTGTGTACTAAAACTATCTTAGTATCTGCGGAGAGTCAAATTGTATCAAGATCCACTCTGGGACTCAAGATCACTAAGGGTGCATTTTTGCCTTCCCTGAGTGAATACATGTAGCTATCATGGATGCATTTTGTTACTGTTTTTCACAAGCTTAGATTACCTATGCTTAATTCTTATGTATCTGATCACTAGTAAACCAAGTTAAAGCTCATTTTTCTGGGTGTGTGTTAGTCCAACTGTTTTTTTTTTTATATTTTAATAATTTGAACAAATGATCGCTCCGTACCTTCAGTATATCCACATATTCAAAGAAAAACCTCCCACCCATTTAGGAGAATATGAACAAGGCGATTACTTTAGCAGGTATGGGCGTTGAGCCCAGCTGTCTGGGTGCTGTAGCAGGTTCAGGCTGAAGACCGAGGCTGGCTCAGCATGTCCCGGAAAGGGCAGTGTGAGTTGCTCTGTCTGAGTGGCCATGTCCCAACGCTGCTTTCACCATGGCTACTGGCATTCCTATGAGAGCCACTCAGTGTGCTGATCCCCGATTTGTCACTCTTGAGTGACATACACTCAGTAACATGCATTTCTTTTCCTAGAGAAGTAAGTGGGCGCTCTTGGGGAAATAGCGTCATTTCACCGCGAGATTTAATCTGATCATTTTTGTCTAATTTTGTGCAGTTCAGCTGCCTGTGGAATAGAAAATATTCAGTCTGTCACTCATTGAACCATTTTTTTCCAATTTTTTTTTTAAATAAATGTGTGTGGTATGTCCCTGACACTGTACTACGGTGCTGGGAACATAAGAGATGAACAAACACTGTCTGTCTTCATAGTACTCACAATCATAAATGAGAAACTTTTACTTGCTAGCAAAGGTTAAAAGATAGCATCCCACAATGCCACAGGACCGTGATGGTCAGCCTTAGGCACCACCTGGAAAAAGTAGAACTGGGCAGGGCTGGGGCAGTGAGGACAGGCAGCCTGCTGTGTTTCCAGCTGCCCTAGTTCTTAAATAAAGAATAGGCCCATATCATTTACACGTTCTTAAACGTCCTGAAAATTACCGTCTATCTCTTCTAAAACTACTCCATCTCTTGGCCCAGCCAGTCTTCCACAGGAATGACTTGCTCATATACTTTTTTTTTGCCATTCAAGTCTACAAATAAATTCTGATTCTGACACGGAAATATAATTGAAGCCGCACCGGGAAATATTTAATTACATTTTACTTGAGGATTTTTTTTTTTATTAACTTGAGTATTTCTTATATACATTTCGAGTGTTATTCCCTTTCCCGGTATCCGGGCAAACATCCCCCTCCCCCCTCCCCTTCCTTATGGTGTTCCCCTCCCAACCCTCCCCCCATTGCCGCCCTCCCCCCACCAGTCTAGTTCACTGGGGGTTCAGTCTTAGCAGGACCCAGGGCTTCCCCTTCCACTGGTGCTCTTACTAAGATGTTCATTGCTACCTATGAGGTCAGAGTCCAGGGTCAGTCCATGTATAGTCTTTAGGTAGTGGCTTAGTCCCTGGAAGCTCTGGTTGCTTGGTATTGTTGTACATATGGGGTCTCGAGCCCCTTCAAGCTCTTCCAGTTCTTTCTCTGATTCCTTCAACGGGGGTCCTATTCTCAGTTCAGTGGTTTGCTGCTGGCATTCGCCTCTGTATTTGCTGTATTCTGGCTGTGTCTCTCAGGAGCGATCTACATCCGGGTCCTGTCAGTCTGCACTTCTTTGCTTCATCCATCTTGTCTAATTGGGTGGCTGTATATGTATGGGCCACATGTGGGTCAGGCTCTGAATGGGTGTTCCTTCAGTCTCTGTTTTAATCTTTGCCTCTCTCTTCCCTGCCAAGGGTATTCTTGTTCCCCTTTTAAAGAAGGAGTGAAGCATTCACATTTTGATCATCCGTCTTGAGTTTCATTTGTTCTAGGCATCTAGGGTAATTCAAGCATTTGGGCTAATAGCCACTTATCAATCAGTGCATACCATGTATGTCTTTCTGTGATTGGGTTACCTCACTCAGGATGATATTTTCCAGTTCCAACCATTTGCCTACGAATTTCATAAAGTCGTTGTTTTTGATAGCTGAGTAATATTCCATTGTGTAGATGTACCACATTTTCTGTATCCATTCCTCTGTTGAAGGGCATCTGGGTTCTTTCCAGCTCTGGCTATTGTAAATATGGCTGCAATGAACATAGTGGAGCACGTGTCTTTTTTATATGTTGGGGCATCTTTTGGTTATATGCCCAAGAGAGGTATAGCTGGATCCTCAGGCAGTTCAATGTCCAATTTTCTGAGGATCCTCCAGACTGATTTCCAGAATGGTTGTACCAGTTTGCAATCCCACCAACAATGGAGGAGTGTTCCTCTTTCTCCACATCCTCGCCAGCATCTGTTGTCCCCTGAGTTTTTGATCTTAGCCATTCTCACTGGTGTGAGGTGAAATCTCAGGGTTGTTTTGATTTGCATTTCCCTTATGACTAAAGATGTTGAACATTTCTTTAGGTGTTTCTCAGCCATTTGCCATTCCTCAGCTGTGAATTCTTTGTTTAGCTCTGAACCCCATTTTTAATAAGGTTATTTGTTTCCCTGCGGTCTAACTTCTTGAGTTCTTTGTATATTTTGGATATAAGGCCTCTGTCTGTTGTAGGATTGGTAAAGATCTTTTCCCAATCTGTTGGTTGCCGTTTTGTCCTAACCACAGTGTCCTTTGCCTTACAGAAGCTTTGCAGTTTTATGAGATCCCATTTGTCGATTCTTGATCTTAGAGCGTAAGCCATTGGTGTTTTGTTTAGGAATTTTTTTCCAGTGCCCATGTGTTCCAGAGGCTTCCCTAGTTTTTCTTCTATTAGTTTGAGTGTGTCTGGTTTGATGTGGAGGTCCTTGATCCACTTGGACTTAAGCTTTGTACAGGGTGATAAGCATGGATCGATCTGCGTTCTTCTACATGTTGACCTCCAGTTGAACCAGCACCATTTGCTGAAAATGCTATCTTTTTTCCATTGGATGGTTTTGGCTCCTTTGTCAAAAATCAAGTGACCATAGGTGTGTGGGTTCATTTCTGGGTCTTCAATTCTATTCCATTGGTCTATCTGTCTGTCTCTGTACCAATACCATGCAGTTTTTATTACTATTGCTCTGTAATACTGCTTGAGTCCAGGGATAGTGATTCCCCCTGAAGTCCTTTTATTGTTGAGGATAGCTTTAGCTATCCTGGGTTTTTTGTTATTCCAGATGAATTTGCAAATTGTTCTGTCTAAGTCTTTGAAGAATTGGATTGGTATTTTGATGGGGATTGCATTGAATCTGTAGATTGCTTTTGGTAAAATGGCCATTTTTACTATATTAATCCTGCCAATCCATGAGCATGGGAGATCTTTCCATCTTCTGAGGTCTTCTTCAATTTCCTTCTACAGTGTCTTGAAGTTCTTATTGTACAGATCTTTTACTTGCTTTGTTAAAGTCACACCGAGGTACTTTATATTATTTGGGTCTATTATGAAGGGTGTCGTTTCCCTAATTTCTTTCTCGGCTTCTTTCTCTTTTGTATAGAGGAAGGCAACTGATTTATTTGAGTTAATTTTATACCCAGCCACTTTGCTGAAGTTGTTTATCAGCTTTAGTAGTTCTCTGGTGGAACGTTTGGGATCACTTAAATATACTATCATATCATCTGCAAATAGTGATATTTTGACTTCTTCTTTTCCGATCTGTATCCCCTTGACCTCCTTTTGTTGTCTGATTGCTCTGGCTAGAACTTCAAGAACTATATTGAATAAGTAGGGATAGAGTGGGCAGCCTTGCCTAGTCCCTGATTTTAGTGGGATTGCTTCAAGTTTCTCTCCATTTAGTTTAATGTTAGCAACTGGTTTGCTGTATATGGCTTTTACTATGTTTAGGTATGGGCCTTGAATTCCTATTCTTTCCAGGACTTTTATCATGAAGGGGTGTTGAATTTTGTCAAATGCTTTCTCAGCATCTAATGAAATGATCATGTGGTTTTGTTCTTTCAGTTTGTTTATATAATGGATCACGTTGATGGTTTTCCGTATATTAAACCATCCCTGCATGCCTGGGATGAAGCCTACTTGGTCATGGTGGATGATTGTTTTGATGTGCTCTTGGATTCGGTTTGCCAGAATTTTTTGAGTATTTTTGCGTCGATATTCATAAGGGAAATTGGTCTGAAGTTCTCTTTCTTTGTTGTGTCTTTGTGTGGTTTAGGTATAAGAGTAATTGTGGCTTCTTAGAAGGAATTCGGTAGTGATCCATCTGTTTCAATTTTGTGGAATAGTTTGGATAATATTGGTATGAGGTCTTCTATGAAGGTTTGATAGAATTCTGCACTAAACCCGTCTGGACCTGGGCTCTTTTTGGTTGGGAGACCTTTAATGACTGCTTCTATTTCCTTAGGAGTTATGGGGTTGTTTAACTGGTTTATCTGTTCCTGATTTAACTTCGGTACCTGGTATCTGTCTAGGAAATTGTCCATTTCCTGCAGATTTTCAAGTTTTGTTGAATATAGGTTTTTATAGTAAGATCTGATGATTTTTTGAATTTCCTCTGAATCTGTAGTTATGTCTCCCTTTTCATTTCTGATTTTCTTAATTTGGACGCACTCTCTGTGTCCTCTCGTTAGTCTGGCTAAGGGTTTATCTATCTTGTTGATTTTCTCAAAGAACCAACTTTTGGTTCTGTTGATTCTTTCTATGGTCCTTTTTGTTTCTACTTGGTTGATTTCAGCTCTGAGTTTGATTATTTCCTGCCTTCTACTCCTCCTGGGTGTATTTGCTTCTTTTTGTTCTAGAGCTTTTAGGTGTGCTGTCAAGCTGCTGACATATGCTCTTTCCTGTTTCTTTCTGCAGGCACTCAGCGCTATGAGTTTTCCTCTTAGCACAGCTTTCATTGTGTCCCATAAGTTTGGGTATGTTGTACCTTCATTTTCATTAAATTCTAAAAAGTTTTTAATTTCTTTCTTTATTTCTTCCTTGACCAGGTTATCATTGATTAGAGCATTGTTCAATTTCCAAGTATATATGGGCATTCTTCCTTGACTGTTATTGAAGACCAGTTTTAGGCCGTGGTGGTCCGATAGCACGCATGGGATTATTTCTATCTTTCTGTACCTGTTGAGGCCCGTTTTTTGACCAATTATATGGTCAATTTTGGAGAAAGTACCATGAGGAGCTGAGAAGAAGGTATATCCTTTTGCTTTAGGATAGAATGTTCTATAAAAATCCGTTAAGTCCATTTGTCTCATGACTTCTCTTAGTCTGTCTACATCTCTGTTTACTTTCTGTTTCCATGATCTGTCCATTGATGAGAGTGGGGTGTTGAAATCTCCCACTATTATTGTGTGAGGTGCAATGTGTGTTTTGAGCTTTAGTAAGGTTTCTTTTACATATGTAGGTGCCCTTGTATTTGGGGCATAGATATTTAGGATTGACAGTTCATCTTGGTGGATTTTTCCTTTGATGAATATGAAGTGTCCTTCCTTATCTTTTTTGAAGACTTTTAATTGAAAATTGATTTTATTTGATATTAGAATGGCTACTCCAGCTTGCTTCTTCTGACCATTTGCTTGGAAAATTGTTTTCCAGCCTTTCACTCTGAGGTAATGTCTGTCTTTGTCTCTGAGGTGTGTTTCCTGTAGGCAGCAGAATGCAGGGTCCTCGTTGCGTATCCAGTTTGTTAATCTATGTCTTTTTATTGGGGAGTTGAGGCCATTGATGTTGAGAGATATTAAGGAATAGTGATTATTGCTTTTCGTTATATTCATATTTGGATGTGAGGTTATGTTTGTGTCCTTTCATTCTCTTTGTTTTGTTGTGATTAGTTTCTTGCTTCTTCTAGGGTATAGCTTGCCTCCTTATGTTGGGCTTTACCATTTATTATCCTTTGTAGTGCTGGATTTGTAGAAAGATATTGTGTAAATTTGTTTTTGTCATGGAATATCTTGGTTTCTCCATCTATGTTAATTGAGAGTTTTGCAGGATACAGTAACCTGGGCTGGCATTTGTGTTCTCTTAGGGTCTGTATGACATCAGTCCAGGATCTTCTGGCCTTCATAGTTTCTGGCGAAAAGTCTGGTGTGATTCTGATAGGTCTGCCTTTATATGTTACTTGACCTTTTTCCCTTACTGCTTTTAATATTCTTTCTTTATTTTGTGCGTTTGGTGTTTTGACAATTATGTGACGGGAGGTGTTTCTTTTCTGGTCCAATCTATTTGGAGTTCTGTAGGCTTCTTGTATGCCTATGGGTATCTCTTTTTTTAGGTTAGGGAAGTTTTCTTCTATGATTTTGTTGAAGATATTTACTGGTCCTTTGAGCTGGGAGTCTTCACTCTCTTCTATACCTATTATCCTTAGGTTTGATCTTCTCACTGAATCCTGGATTTCCTGTATGTTTTGGACCAGTAGCTTTTTCCGCTTTACATTATCTTTGACAGTTGAGTCAATGATTTCTATGGAATCTTCTGCTCCTGAGATTCTCTCTTCCATCTCTTGTATTCTGTTGGTGAAGCTTGTATCTACAGCTCCTTGTCTCTTCTTTTGGTTTTCTATATCCAGGGTTGTTTCCATGTGTTCTTTCTTGATTGCTTCTATTTCCATTTTTAATTCCTTCAACTGTTTGATTGTGTTTTCCTGGAATTCTTTCAGGGATTTTTGCGATTCTTTCAGGGATTTTTGCGATTCCTCTCTGTAGGCTTCTACTTGTTTATTAATGTTTTCCTGTGTTTCCCTAAGGGAGTTCTTCACGTCTTTCTTGAAGTCCTCCAGCATCATGATCAAAAATGATTTTGAAACTAGATCTTGCTTTTCTGGTGTGTTTGGATATTCCATGTTTGTTTTGGTGGGAAAATTGGGCTCCGATGATGCCATGTAGTCTTGGTTCCTGTTGCTTGGGTTCCTGCGCTTGCCTCTCGCCATCAGATTATCTCTAGTGTTACTTTGTTCTGCTATTTCTGAAGTGGCTAGACTGTCCTATAAGACTGTGTTCAGGAGTGCTGTAGACCTGTTTTCCTCTCTTTCAGTCAGTTCTGGGGACAGAGTGTTCTGCTTTCGGGCGTGTAGTTTTTCCTCTCTACAGGTCTTTAGCTGTTCCCGTGGGCCTGTGTCTTGAGTTCACCAGGCAGCTTTCTTGCAGCAGAAAAGTTGGTCTTACCTGTGGTCCCGAGGCTCAAGTTCGCTTGTGGGGTGCTGCCCATGAGCTCTCTGCAGTGGCAGCAACCAGGAAGATATGCGCCGCCCCTTCCGGGAGCTTCAGTGCACCAGAGTTCCAGATGGCCTTTGGTGTTTTCCTCTGGCGTCCGAGATGTATGTACAGAGAGCAGTCTCTTCTGGTTTCCCAGGCGTGTCTGCCTCCCTGAAGGTTTAGCTCTCCCTCCCACGGGATTTGGGTGCAGAGAACTGTTTATCTGGTAGATCCCTTCAGGTTCTGGCGGTGTCTCAGACGCAGCGGTCCTGTTGCTCTTGGGCCCTCCTCCACGGGAACCTAGAGGCCTTATACAGTTTCCTCTTGGGCCAGGGATGTGGGCAGGGGTGGGCAGTGTTGGTGGTATCTTCCACTCTGCAGCCTCAGGAGTGCCCACCTGACCAGGAGGTGAGGTCTCTCTCCCACAGGGTCTGGGAGCAGAGAGCTGCTGCGGGCCAGGATCCACGGGTGTGGGACTTCCGGTAAACACAGGACGTGGCCGGTCCTAGAGGAATTCTGCCTCTGTGTGTCCCGATTTCACCAGGCAGCCTTCTTGCAACAGACAAGTTGGTCTTACCTGTGGTCCCGAGGCTCAAGTTTGCTCGCGGGGTGCTGCCCACGGGCTCTCTGCGGCGGCAGCAACCAGGAAGACCTGTGCTGCCCCTTCCGGGAGCTTCAGTGCACCAGGGTTCCAGATGGCCTTTGGTGTTTTCCTCTGGCGTCCGAGATGTATGTACAGAGAGCAGTCTCTTCTGGTTTCCCAGGCTTGTCTGCCTCCCTGAAGGTTTAGCTCTCCCTCCCACGGGATTTGGGTGCAGAGAACTGTTTATCCGGTCTGTTTCCTTCAGGTTCCGGCGGTCTACTTTAGGATTTTTTAATAAAAATAATTTAAAAGCGGGAACCCACACTACTGTATTTGTCAAAAACTCAAGTGAGTTATAACAATTAGACCACAGCTCTGAGTATTTTCGACCACTCATGCTGAGTTATCTATGGGAAGCAAAGCTGTTGTGCTGCAGAAGCATCCACTCCTCACACAGCTTGGCACCCGGAGATATATGGCCGCGGCATTAAGTAGCTGAAATTGCGTTTCCCGGCGGCTGCCCTCCATGCAGCCCCCTCTGCACCGGGGTCAGGCAGGAGGCCGCGGACACATTTATCTTCTTTTTATTCATATTCACTTTTTGCCTTCTTCACTTTAGCTTCTTCATTAAGTCAGACACGTACGCGGGGTAGCTTGAAGCAGTAAAAGAGGCACTTTGGAGAGAGAAAGCAACCTGCTTCAGACCGGGGAAAACAATCTTAGTAGCGGTACGCTGTAGAAATAATCAGTCTTAGTGAGGAGTTTTATGCCTTCTCATTTCTCTTAGTAATTGTATGCAGAACCGTAATCTCTGGGAAAGGCATTCAGTTAGAATTAATCTGATAAGCATACTCATAATATATGGCTTTTATTAGTATTAAAACTAATAAAGTCAGCAGACCCAAAGTAAATAGATATGTGGTGTTGTGTTTTTATTGTTATTGCCAAAGGCTGTGGTAACTAAACTTTCATGCATGGTATGAAGGTTAAATGATGCATGAGAATTTGAAAAAAAAATGAGTTTTCAGCACCCCCATCTCGATTTGGTTGTATATTTTATTTTGAAATCTACCAATCCTCTCGTGATTACCGCTTTAGACTGATCAAACATCCACTGGAATTTACTCATGTGGACAGTGGCTTTGTTAATTTGTCTGTCTGTGTTTCTCAAAACAGAAATGTTGAGTACAGGTTTAGTTCCTCTCGAGTCACTGCTCAATGACAGATACACAAGCAGTAGCCTGGGGGTGCTCTGAAGATATGTGGCATTCCATAATATCCCCTGGATCTGCATTTTCCTGGAGTTGGTGTGAACAGAGTTTCCCGCACAGTACTAGAGGATTCGCCTGCTGGGAGTCCATTTGTGTTTTAAACTGATAAACCTTTGGTAAAGTCATGCATCTAGAGAAGTTTAAAAGACGCTCAAGGTTTGCATGCAGAAAAAGCCAAACCACAAATGTTACATGTCTCACTCTGCCAGCCTCAGAAATACATGCTTGGTTCCTAGAGAAAACGACAATGATAAAACCTAGAGAAATGCTTTCCCAAAACATTTGGATCATGGTGCCCCGTGGCTTTGATATAGCACCAGGAGGAAGCACATCGATCAGGCGTGGTGAACGTAGCCAGCAGCTGAGTCTGCCTGGTACCTGACCGGGAGAGCATTAGGAAGCATCTGCTGCTCATCCAGCCAGAGGACACAAACCAGCAGAGCTGTCACAGGCGGGGCAGTCTTAGCATGGCTGTGGTAGCTTGCTGCCTTCCTGCCACTTTTCGAGGCAAATTCGTGAATTTCGGACATTGTTTTCTTTGGCAGATTTTAAAAGTTGTCCTTCATCGAACAATAGCATTGGCACACATGCTTAGTTAAAGAGGAGTAAAATGTGTCTGACCTGGGTTCCGTTCATCCTTCTCCGTTTACCTTTTTCTGGTGCTTAAGTCCATGGTGTCAACGGTGCCTCTGGCAGGGGAGACAGACAGCGTTGGTAGAGTAGGGTTGGGTGTAGCACTGCCTTTCCAGGTAGTCAATGACTTCTGGACTATTTCACCTTGATCTTTTTCAATTATTCTCCTCCTCGGACCCCTTCCATACTCCCTGCCATGCCGGGCATCTCCTTGTGAACAAGAATCTCCCACACAATACACAAAAAAACTCCTTTTGTTACCTTAGCAGAGGCTCCTTTTGTATTGGATGACTGACGTCATTGCTCATGATGTGACCAGCCTTTCCCATTTCTCCAGTAGGGAAATGCTTCTGACTTTTTGTGGTACTAACCTTTGGCACTCCTGTCCAATGCGCTGACTGCAGGGTCATCCCACAGCACTGCCCAACCTCGCCATGCATCGTCTAGGCTCTTGCAACACCTTTTAAATGTAAGAATAGCTTTGCTCTAGTCACAACTCTACCTACGTTCTCTTATGGTCACCTTGATAAGAGGAATCAGGCCACTCAGTGGCTGCAGCGCCACTGTTGGCACCATGGAATGTGCTATAATTTCCAATCTTGGAAACATTAAGATTAATCCTCACACATTGACTCCTTCCACCATGTGTCCCTCACATGGTCAACCACCTGAATGTCCCACTGCCCTTGCACAGTTCTGTCCCATCTGCATTATTTCTGTGCTCCCTTCAGCAGCTCTTCAATTAGTAAAATCACCTCCTCTAGGAAGCCTTCAGTGATCTCAAGTAGTCTCAGTTTCTTTATTCTTGTCTTTTCCTTTCTTAGCTGCAATATGATACTCCTATATTTATGGTCATTTGTCGTTATTTATGTCGATGTCTCCCTTACATCAGATGTAACAGTGTTCTTTGGTGCTTTTCTGTGCTTGTTTCCAAGTAATGACACGGAGACCTATAATGTTTATGGAAAGGCTTCTTGCACTATAGCTGGGCAAATACTCATGTACTCTAACCCAACTTGATTACTTCCCAGCCATGTGACCTGTTACCCATCTTCTGAGTCTTTCTCTGGCTGTTCATGCCCCATCTGTGTCCTCCTGGTCACCTCCCTCCTGGTGACTTCCCATCTGGACCCCAATGGTGATGTCCCCATGAGGACTCTCTCATGGCCACCCTCTCATGGCAACTTTTTCCTTCCTCCCTACCTTGGACCCTCTCACTAGGATCAGAAGTCCACCTTACCTCTCCTGCCCAACTATAGACTGCTCAGTTCTTTATCAACCAATCAGAGGGGAAGGACAACAATTTTTACATGATGCTGAGACAGGAGATGTTTCAATAATCATGACAATGCCACATACTGACTGCAAGATATCTTGGATGTAAAGGAATTAACATCTGAATGCACAATGCACAAAGCCATCCCCCAACTCTCTGAGATCCAGAGAAAATGTCCTAACATTGTTTTTAATCTCTAAAGATTTACATAATGCCCATGTCCTGGCTCTAGAGTAAGTAAGGTTAAATAAAGGAAGATCGATAAAGTGACGGAGGGAGATGATTCTTGGCTGTTGGGTGGAGCTGGATGTATGAACGGGATCTGGCTAAGTGTAGACCATTCTAAGTGTAGGAACATTTTAGGAAGTAGCAAGTGTCTCTTTATTTAAAATACTCAGACAATGGTTGACCCCTTGTGGTTTGGTTGTGCTACATTGTCTCTACTTCAGCCAAGAAAGGCATTGTTGTGCATTGACATACAACCCTTTAGTTTACCTGGTTTCTAGTGATCAACGGTACTGGCCTTTCGACTCCAGTGCTGACAGGGAATATACTCAGAAGAAACTAAGTAAGCATGGCAGGCAAGGGTTAGAAAGTGTGGCTTTAAAATGCTGCCTATGAAAACAAAAGCATTTCACTTTGACTATTGAGAGAAACTGGGAATTTGCATTTTGGAAACCAAGAGGGCACTAAATGTGCAGGGAGAGGGTGGCAGCCACTGGCTTCAACGCCAGAGGTTTGCCATTTTTCCAGTCTGCACTTGGAGTCAGTCCAACGCTGTCTATTTGTGCTGTGTTGTACTGTAATATCTCTGTAAGTTTTATAATAACATAAATAATTATAATGCCTTGATTTTTTATATAGTACCTTTCTCCAAGGAGCATAAAGTGCTGTGTGGATCACTTATCTCATTAAGTCTCAGGGCACTGTGGGGACACAGGAAGAAGACAGGTGATATTATATCCCCTTCGAACCCAGAGCTGCAAGGAAATTGCTTCAACCAAAGCTAAATAAAGGCGAGATTGGATAAAAGTAAATTATATAGGGGGTATATTAGGAATTTAAAGAAATAAATTAGCTATTACAATAAAAGATTTAAAGACAAAATTATTTTAAGAATGGGAAGTATCTAGAGCATATGTATTAGTTAAAATGTAGGCCCACAAAAATTAAAACAATACACAAACACTTTAGAAATTTGGGGAAAAAAAACCAAGATTCTATTAAAATTATTTCCATCATCAAGAAGGTTTTTGGAAGTAGAATATATTAATTCAGCTATCCAGAGGCACTAAAGGATGGACGCATAAACATATTCCCATTGAGAAAAGGAAATGATTAAAAACTATTCTACCAGAAGTTAGCAAAGATTCAGTTTAAGTAATTTTTGGTGTATGTTGAAAAATAGATTTGAATTTATTCTCTACCAGGTCTTTACATATTCAATTTTACTTATGGTAGTATAAAGGTAGATAACAAAGGGGTATATCTCATAGAAATTGAATTTGTATATTATAAAAATATAGATTTACTTAGACGTGAAAGGTAATTTCTCTACCATTCTATCTATGTGGTCAAATATTTATTAAAATTATTTGTAATGTTCTATCTCATTATCTCATCTCTCTTTGTATAGGTGTGCATGTCTGTGTTTCTGTCTATCTCTCTGTGTGCATGTGTGCGCATGTGTATACCTTAAGTTCTATTTCAAGAACATAAATGATACTGGAAATGTTTTTAATGGTTATAATATAATTGTGAAAACAGTGTGCAGGTCACTGTGATCAATGATGGGTTGTTATCTGGTTATCTGATTTATGTCATAGGCATTTACCTCAGGAGTCAAGGATTAAAAAAAATATTGGCTTTGGTTAAAATAAACATTAGAAAAAATATTGACATTTGAGGTAAATACTGGCTAAGGAAATTGCCAAGCCAATGCTACCCTAAATGACAATCAATGTGAATGATGAGCAGAATATAAAGTCAATATTAGCTCAGATAGGAATAAGTAATGCAGAGTTATTCATAGGCTAGGAGATCTTGAAGTTTTAATCACATTTCTCGGTAATATTCGTGCCGCTGCCAAGTCATTTGCATGTCTAGCTGGATTCGGTGTTGAAGAGTGACCTATGCTATTGCGGGACACCGAAACCATTTCTGCTGGCTCACGGAATTCTGCAAACCATTCCCATTTTTATGGCTGCTGCAGGAACACTCAAGCGATGAGCACTGAGCACCGTGGCCGTGGAATAGATCGGGTTTTCCATTTTACTGCATCATCAGATAAGCAAGGTCAATCTTGAGAGGACAGATGTTCTAAGTTAAGTGTTATAAGTAAAGAGAGTCTTTTAAAAGGTGTACTTTAGATAAAGCTAATGTTAGATAAATCAAAGAAACCCTGGGGGCATAGTCTGTTTGCTCCAGGCTTCGAGTCAGCAATGGATTCGAGCAGTGATGAACAGCCGTGAGCAAAGGTGAGCATGGCAACCGTCTACATACTGTCACCAGCTCAGGGTCACCATGGAAGCAGAAAAGGTTCACCTGCAGTCTCTCACGGCTCGAATTCAGGGTACCCTCTCTACTGAGCCCAAAGCAGATAATGTTTCAAGCCTCCAGTGCAGTATTTTCCTATTATCCTAGGATCGCCAGTTATCCTATTGCTTCCCCCACTGAAGAACGGCCTTTTGTGAAAGGGGGAAAATTTGATTTATATCTTTCTGATTGTAGGGTATTTTTTTTTCTCATGTATTTTCCATGTTGTGATAAGAACTGAGAGAAATAAGGAACCATGTTGTTACTTTTAGGGAGTGCGAAGGGTTGGTCCTCTGAATCTTTGAGTTACAGGTATATGGATCTAACCCACTATGAATGAGGCAAAAACCTACTTGTACTGTGTACAGGTATGTAAGGATAATCGCTTGCGTACTGTGTGGATGCATCAGCTGTCAAAAAAAAGCTGATGGCCTACTAGCAAAAGGCAGGAAGTAGAAGGTGGGAGTTCCAGGAGAGAGAGAGAGAGAGAGAGAGAGAGAGAGAGAGAGAGAGAGAGAGAGAGAGAGACTGACTCTGGGGTAGAATCAGGCACAGGAAGCTTCACCTGGTCTCAGAGGAAGTTGGATGTATGGAACACTAGCCATGTGGCAGACATAGAATAGCATAAACAGGTTAATAGAGCCAGTTGGGCAGCAAGCCTGAGCTAAGCCCATGAGCACTGTGTTATTATTCAGAAACCGGTGTGTGAATCCTGCCATTACATAGCCCTTCTTTCCTGAACAATTCAGGATAACAACTGCTTGCTTAGCATTTGCATTCTGTTGGATATTTCAACTAGTCTGGGGAAAATTCAAGTTTACCAGAGGATATTCATGTTATAGAAATACCCATATAATTTTATTTCAGGGTTTCGGTGGATTTTGGCATCCATAGGGTCACGAAAGCACAGATACCAAAAGAAAGCTATAGCCTACAAAAGTGTGAAACGGTAACACCATGTAGCAGTCTATTATGAAGTCTTAACAATTCATTGGTCTTGTTAGAAAGAAAAGTAAGCAAGAAGACCTATATAACAAGACCTATGGGATAGTGGCACCTTTAAGGAGAGTGGGCACATCCGTACAAGTTAACTGAGCAGTGCCAAAGCCCAGTACATCGTGGCCTAATCAATAAACTGTGTTCCAGGGTCAGGACACTCATCGGCTTGTTTGCTGTTTGTCACGATCGCCCTATGCCAGAAACACAAGCAAACAGGTTTTTGTCTTTCCATAGGGTTGAGTGGTTCCAGCCATAGCAGGTTGATAGGCCATCCCACCTGTCTTGGTAATCTTGTGGGGTGAATAGGATGTAGCAATAGCAGGTGACCAAACCAAGCTGAAGTCCAGGGACATTCGGAAGTTCTATGCCTGTCGGTCCTTTATGTACATACCGGTTATCAGATAATATATTTGCATGGGTGAGGGCTGGCATGGGTGCCCTTGTAATGCCTGGTATCATCACTGTGGAGTCTGGGTAAGAGAATTTTACCCTTGATCCCAGTCTGGCATGACCAGTAAGCTCTGAGGTCTATTTTCCCTGATTAGGTTTTAAAACAGCTATATGAATTGATCTATCAGTTTGTAGGGTGGCTCATTTTCTACCACCAGCAACTTGATATAGATCAGTCTATGGTGATGGCATTTACGTATCTACCTAGGACCCTTATCATTTTCTCTCCTCAAAGCAGAGTCAAAGCTACTTGGAAAATAGAGTCTCTTAGGACAAGGCATACCTGAAAAGAAATCACTGCTTTATTCGATATGCATGACTTAAGAATTGGGCATAACATGAGCTCAACACTTTCGCATTTCTAGGACGTAAGAGAGTACCTGGTTCCTGTCAGGCCCAGATTGGCCTGTCTTCTGTATACTTACACCACAGCTGACAAATCAGGAGCCTTGTCTGCCCCTCCCTGTCCACAACTGCAGAATAGAAAACATAAAATTGCCTCTTTGAATTGCTTAATTAGCACAAAAAAGTGCACATAAAGGACTGTCCTGTAGGAGTTCACTGAATGAAGGCTGCTATACAGCAGTCGATCAATTATGTTCCCCAGCTGGAAGTGTGGTAAGCAGAGCACTTACTAATATTAGAAGATGGAAATGCATTTCCTTTCGTTTTAATAGCCTTAGAGGGCTTCTCTTTATTTTGGAGCAAAGCATTAGTAACCTATTAATCAGGTTATCTAATTGTCAGTGAGAGTATTCTAAGTCAGGCCTTATTGGAAAAAGAGAAATAGAAATATTATTAAATATGACAGTAGCATTTTTTTTTACATCATATGCAGTCGAGGGTCTGGGAATAAACGTGAGGAAGTCTTTCGCTGATCCTTGGCTGATTAGTCTATGTTGTAGGTGCTTACATTAAAACAACTGATCATTCTGTCTGTGCATCATAGCTCTCTCAGTCACTGTTCTATTCTTGTGAGGAGACACCAGGACCAAGGAAAGTCTTATACAAGAAGCATTTAACTGGGGGCTTGTTTACAGTTTGAGAGACACAGTCTATTATCTTCATGGCGGGGGGCGGGTGCTGGGAAGGGCATGGTAACATGCAGGCAGGTGTTGGAGCACTAGTTGAGGGCTAATCCTAACCCTTAGGCACAGAGAGAGAGAGGGAGAGGGAGAGGGAGAGGGAGAGACAGAGAGAGAGAGATACAAAGACAGAGACAGAGACACAAAATGGAGAGACAGAGAGAGATTGAGCCTACCATGGGCTTTTGAAAACTCATAGCCAACCCCCAATGACATACTTTGTCCAACATGACCGCACACCTCCTATTCTTTTCAACCTTGTCAAAGAGTTCTACTCCCCAGTGACTAAACCTCCAGCTGTATAGGCCTACAGGTCATTCTCATTCAAACCACTACAGTTGCCCAGAGAGGAAATTTGAAGAATCCCCAATTTTAGCTAAGGCTAATTAAAAGACAGGTAAAGCTTGATTGGCTGAGGGATCAGATTTGTGTCAGTTATCACTTACAATAAAAGCAATATTAATACTCTGAAGAAGTTAGGTCAGTTAATCATGTTTTCACAAAACTCTTTGGAACCATTTTTTTTAGGGAAGTAATCTCAGGATAATCTGTCATTTATGTGGTTTTATAATGATGTCAGTTTGACAGCTTCTCTTCTAGGAAGTGGGCAGCCAATCAACTGCACCAGGTATGTGAAGGAAAAGAACACACTAATTGATGTATGTAAGTAGCATGGCAGATAACAGTAAAGCCAAGCCCACAGCAACTGTTAGATTGGACATTGCACACTTACACATGGCTTACCAAGTATACTCCAGTATTCGAGGCAAATGGTATGTCTTGGTGTTCGTTTCTTATTATCATTTCCACATAGATTTTTTTTGTGCATTAAAAGTCATTTTTCATAACTACAGACATACCATTTTTATGAGTAAAGATATTATGAGATAGTATGTAGACGGAGCATCATATTATTTCCTGATAACTCTTACTACCCTCTCAAAACCCACTTTCACTTTGTTTTAACATATGCCTCAGGATGTTGGTTGTAATTTTTATAAATATGATACACTTCATTACAAATCTGTTATGTTACACATAGATATGAACTTCCACTCACATTTCACGTGCACTTAATTATGGTTGGGCACAAAGCGAGTGTGAGAGAGGGCACAGAATGAAATTGCTACTTTGTGCATACTGTGGTAGCTCCTGACCATAATTATAACCAAGAAGAGTCAATTTTTGAAGAAGAGTCTCTTTATAACAAAACCGCAGATGTAAAATACCTTCCACAGGCCCATGTGTTTTAACTTTTCGTCTTTAATGGGCAGTGCTATTTTTGGCACGTTGTATAAAATTCAGTTCTAGCTAGAGGAAGTGCATCTCTGGGGAAGGGCATTATGATTTATAGCTCTGCTTGAGCCCTCTGCTTCCTGATTTGCAAACATGTGAAGAAACCATGCTGTAAGTTTCTGCCACCCTAGATCAAGCAGGTCGGTCCTAGCTGCCATTCCACCCCTGCTATGATGGACTGTATCCCCATAAACTGTGAGCCAAATCCAGTCCTTCCCCTTTAAGTTGTTTCTGTCAGGAATTCTGTTACAGTGGCGATAAATGTAACTAATATTGAAAACTGGTACCACATGTGGAGACAATGTTATACTTGACCATCAGCCTTTGGAACCTGTTTATTCATGTATAAGGAGGCACTACTGTGGGGTGAATGGATGTGTATGCTTAGGGATAGATGAATGGCCAACAAGGGATCTCTGGGTATCTCATGGTTCCCTAGGCAACCATAGTGCTCCTGATTTGGGATGCTCTCTAGACCTGCATTTGGTGAATAATGTTTCTATTTTCATGGATATAAGCTGGAGAGAAATACTAGAATGAGAGCTCGTGGTAGATGGTATATTGGTCATCAAAATCTTTAACTGGAATGTTGACATTTTTGCTGATTGGAGAAAAGGTCATGAGGTTAATATTGTAGAAGCAGACATCGCAGGGGTCATGAGGTTAACACGACAGAAGCAGATGTCCCAGAGATCATGAAGTTATTACTGCAGAAGCAGACGTCAGAGGTCACGGGGTTAATGTTGCAGAAGCAGACACCACAGAACAGATGACACTGAGTGGAGAGTTTATCAAAGCTGCCTTTTCTACTATTTATCATTGTAAAATGGTGAGCTGAGGTACTGATGGGACTCGAGGACTGAGTAGGACTCATAAACATTGGAAGCGGAGTAGTTTCCTGGACACCTCTGTCACGGTGGTACCCTGAGTAGCACGGCTGGAATCTTTGGCTATCTGTGCATCAGTATTCAGCATCACTGTCTGACAGAAAACCTAGGGTTAACAGTTCACACAGGTTTTACCTTAGTAACTCTCATTTTACAAATGTTATTAGGACTTTGCATATTTATGGAACATCATCTCTTTCTTTCAAAAAGGCCCAGAGCAGATCCATACTCCCCCCTTCCCACCCCAAAGTCATTTGCAGAATTTTCTATTTATTTATTTATTTATTTATTTACTTACTTACTTACTTACTTACTTACTTACTTACTTACCTATTTTTACACTCCAGATTTTATTCCCCTCCAGGTTCAGCCCCCCACCTCCCAAGAGATCCACATCTCATATCTCCACCCCACTTCCCCCTGCCGACCCCCCCCTATCTCCACAAGGATGTCCCCACCCCACCACCCACCCCGCCAGATCTCTAAACTTCCTGGAGCCTCCAGTCTCTTTAGGGTTAGGTTCATCTTCTCTGACTGAACCCAGACCCAGGAAAAAGGAGAGTAGAGCCTGAGGTTAAAGATGTTTTAGAAGACGAAGCAGAAAATAGAGAACTAAGGCAGAGGCAGGCAGCGCAAGTGCCTGTCAGCCCTTCTCCTGACCAACTGAATCTATTACTAGTGCCACACATGACATCAGACTAGTGCTTCCTTGGTCTCTGAATATGGATCAGTACCCACCCAGTACTAAGAAGCATCCAGGATTCCAGTGCCGGATGTGATTATAAAGGCAGCCCTATTCTCTTCCCTAGCACGTAGGGGTCATTGTTGGTTATGCAGCCCCTGTTGTATAAGCCTATCCAATAACTTCCCCTTTTTATAATATGTACACATATATATTCTACTGATCCTGCTTCTCCAGGCAACCCTGTCTAATAAAGATTTTAGTGCACCAAAAATAGGGTCTAGCTAGAGGAGTTCAGGCACAGTGAATTGATTCTTGTATGTTATCCCCAGATCTAGTTGTGGCTCCAGCTTTGTGAATCCTGATTTGTAATGATACAGGGAGGGAGGCCATGTCACCTAAGACCAAGCCGCCCAGCTGTCAGCCCCACCCCACCCCACCCCCAACACACAGGATATGATAGATCGTCTTCCCTTAAACTGTGGCTATAACAAGCCATTTCTTGCAGGGATTCACAGCAGGGATAAAGATAAACAACGTGAGAAATAACTTTCAAAAGTCACTATTGACATTCAGAACAGGAAACGCAAGATTAAATTGTTTTTTGGGTCATTACATAATGTATATATGTGCCTGTATGTGTCTGCATATCCACAGAGACATATGCAATTATGCCCACTGATCATTTTGGACTGTTTTGCTCTGCCTCAAGTCTTGTAGACGTAATAGCAAATGCTTTACCATTTAATGGCATGTGCAGCTACAGTGGTAGGAGCACACATTATCTTGCCGCTAAATATGTTTTTAGGAAACATGAAGGTTGTCGTGCCTTTTTAGCAAATTATAAGATTTGATTCTTATCACTAGGTGGTCTCTAAATTATCCCCTGATCCATCGTGATTTCTTAATAAGTAGCACAAACATCTGCCATCGGAGAGCCAAATTGTGATGGAAACCTGCTCAGGTTAGAAAACTGAACTGACCCATGCTAAAGAATTCGAGCTCATTCTAGAAGCCTTCCAACTTGGAACTTGAATCTGAGCTTTGGCTGTAAAAAGAAAAAAAAAAAAAACATGTTAAATGGCCATAAGGCACACGGAGTGAAATACACACCTCAGCCTGGACGTTCTGGGGTGCTGTCAAGGACTTGAAGGACTTGCACGTCTGTCAAGGACACAGATCCACTGCCGTGCCCTCCCCCTGCAATGCGTTTTCCACAGGGTCTAGTACTCGTGTGCTTTTGGGAGCCCAATAGTGCCAAGCAAACATAACTCAGCATGAGCTGCCGGGTACCAGTGTCGTTATGGAAGTAAGTGAACATCCGCCAGAAATGAGCCGCGGAATTTGGCTTCTAGATGGACAGTTTTTAGTGTTTAGATGGAAACACCATGGAAGGCCAATATGGCGAGAAAAGGAAGCTCCATGGTTTTTAGAACACCAGGGAGCAAATCCTTTCAGTGATGCTCGAGGTAGCCTTGGGCAAGGAATGTGGCTGCTCTCAGAATCCTTTGCTTCCAAATGAAATGAGAAAAACCCTAGCGACTGTAGGTATACACTTACAGAGCCTTATTCTTGATTTTACGTAGTCCAAATGTCCAGCACGCAGCAAGTTCATGGCAAGCATTTGCTTATTTCCAAGAGAACAGCGTAACAGAGCCAATTTAAATCAGAATCTCGTGAAGAACTCTTAGTAAAATGAATGAGAGTGTAGAAACCAAGCAGGCCACTGGCTGAGCATCATCTGGTCCTCTCCTCCCTAGCAACAGTCCACTGGGCTGCGTGGGAAGGACTCTGTCATCTCTGTGACCGTTGCCATCCATAACTGTAAAAGGAAGGGCTTGGTTTGATTCTATTTTTCCCTTCGAGAATATGTAGCTTACATCGTGTGAGCATTTAATAACTGTTAAATTGGTTCTGTAATACTGTGAGGCTTCTGTGTGGGGAGCTTGAGAACAACACTAGGGACAGCTTTGAGAAGTAGATTTCACTCTCTTGCTCTTGGGGCAACATGAAATCCAATAAAGCCGGCCACTGCAATGCCAGGCTTCGCTGAATGGATGATACTGGAGAAAGAAAATGCAATTGCTGACATGCGCGTAAGGTTGTCTGCCCCAGCTTGCAGATTTGTTTTCCAGATGGACTCCAAGGATGATGGAATTTCTCTCCAATGACTAGCGAGCAAGGAAAGCGGTGTATGTTAGACTTGTCTTTGGCATTGACCCCTGGACTAAGAATGGGCTCATAAAAATCTTTCAATTCACTGAGGGTATAATTCTAAAACAACAAAACATATTTTATTCCTTTCGTTCCATAGCCTGCCTGGATATATTCTGTTTTTCGATGTGTTCATTCTTTTACTTGGGGGTGGATAATTTTTCTCTAGAGCTAAGAGGATGAACGTTTCTGATCTGAAAAATCATTGAGCGCAGACACGGCGAGCCCGGCAGTTCAAGCCCATTGCCGTTGAAGCTCTTCCGTTCTGTTATGCGCTACCATGGGCCAGTCCACAGGGGCACAGGCAGATGCAGCGGCTTCCGGGGTGTTCCAGAAATGGAGCGTTTACTGAGAAAGATGAAAACAGAGGGACGCCACACTGGGAGCAGGGAACCGAGTTTCTAAGACTGCATTCAAGACATCGTGAGCAAAGCCTAGTTCTGTGCTGTTTCAGAAAATAAATAACTCTAAAAAAATCAGAATAGTCATAGTGCGACAGCCCCGTTTTTAACAATAGACATTGCAGGGGCTGGGGATTTAGCTCAGTGGTAGAGCGCTTACCTAGGAAGCACAAGGCCCTGGGTTCGATCCCCAGCTCCGAAAAAAAGAACCAAAAAAAAAATAGACATTGCAAAAGCTACTGAAAATATATAAAAGGAGCGTCAGGTGCAGAAACCCCTAGCATACCAAAATTCATTTTACTTTATGCTATCAAATAATTTGAAACTGAGCTCATCATGGCACCTCTCCAAGAAATGTCTCTGTGATTGTTCTTTACTACAGGTAGATAGGTTTTGACTACTAGGTGTACACCTACTAGAGGTGGGTACTACGGGTACTATAGGTTTTTACTGTACGTGTATATTTACTAGTTCTGCCACTTATTTTCACTCTTTTGATATTCCTTATTTTCATTGCCGGCTAAATTTATTCACATGGACAGAGAACGTTTTCATATTTCAGAACTCAGATACACGGTGTGGTTAGGAAGTGTTTCTAGAAGGAAGCAAAGTTGGATGTGCTGGCAAGGGCCTCTCACCCCAGGTGCCTGGAGGCTGAGGCAGGAGCACTGCAAGTTGAAGGCTGGTCGGGCAACTCAGTGATGCCCTCTCTCAGATCGTTTCTTTACAGGGGTGGAGTTTGGGCTACAATCAGGGGTTCTTGTCGATCCGGTGGGACGTCTGATTTCTACCTCCCCCAAATGGTCTGAATCCACACAGAGAACGATGATTCATCTACTTTTCAAACCTTGGGTCTTTTTCTGCTCTTGATACAATATTTTACGTAGTCTGTAACAAATGCCTTGCCGGAAGTGCAGTTAGCAAATATTGTATCTCATTCTTCTTCAAATTCTTAGCTTCACTGGACACTCATTAGGGTGTAAGAGGGATGGATTCCAGACTCCCCTCATGCTAGGCAAACACTTTCTTGAATTATGTCATGAGCCCTCATCACGAGTAAACAGCTTCAGAGAGGGGCACCACTAAGTTGTGCAGCTGGCCTTAAACTCACTATGTACCCTAAGATATCCTTTATCTTTCAATGCCCCTGCCTCAGTCTCTCAAGTGCCTGGGATGACAGGCGTGTGCCAGCAGACTCAGCACTCCCTCCTAACTTCTAAGACACCTCCTTTCCCCCACTTTCCCCAGTTTCTCTTTCATATTTTAAATGCTGGATTTCAAAGCACTCCCCCCACCCTGTGCATCCTGACCTTAAACCGATAGCTGTATTTCTGACGTCTCCTCTGTACCGCCAACCTCGACCTCTGTGAGCTTCTCAGCTGTCCATAGAACTCGTCATCTTAGATTTTTGTCTCGGTCCCCTTTCTGTTTATAAACCATAGGGGTGTCCTTGGTTCACCATTCTGAAGTCCTGGAAGCCCAAGAGCATGACTGGCATCTGGTGAGGGTTTCTGTGGTACACGATTGAAGGGTCAGCAAACTCACGCAATGGCGTGGCTCGCTGACCACCCTGAATGAAGCCCTTCGTGCCTTCACACAGTAACGGTGGCATTTTAATGTCATCGTGCGTGCTGGGGGAGCCTTTCAGACCATAGCATGTGACTGTCAAACACATATAAGGTAGCAGACCCCCTTCTCTGTCTTCTCGGGGGGGAGTCAGTTCCTGAAACTCCCGGGCAGATGCTGTAGCCATTCCGCGGTGTGCTGAGAAATCGGTTGGAAACACCGTCACATAGGTGTCTTGAGTACCTGTCGGCTCAGCTGTCACTGTCATTCCACACTTCAGCCACCACAGTATCTTCTCCTCACGGGGCTCTCATATCAACGCTGCTCCCAGCACCATGCTGACGTTTCTCCTCCCAGGTGTCTTTGCACACACTTCTCTTGGCTGATATGATCCTTTCCTTTTCCACCCTTCCTTCTTTCTTCCTGTCTCCCTTCCTCTTTCCTTCTCTCTTCCTTCCTTCCTTGCTTCCTTTCTTTTTTTCTAAGCTAGGGTTCCACTGTGTAGCTCTGGCTGTCCTGGCACTCACTACATAGACCAGGCCAGCTTTGAACTCATAGAGCTGCCCTGCCTCCTACTGAGTTGGAATAAAGTTGTGTCCCACCAGACCCATACCCAGCTGATATCCACTTCCTGTCTTTCACGGGCATCAGCCTCCACCTGAAGATCTCCTTCGCAGAAGATTACTTCTCACTAAAATAGCGCCTGTGGCCAACTCAGTCCTTTTGGTCCCCCTTCCCTGTCTTAATTCAGAATGCTCATCTATGTAACGTCATATTTCACTTGTGGATAGACTTGTCAGCTATTATGTAGGTAGACCTGGGAAAAGATCATAATTCTAGAAATGAAACCATCACAACGAAGCTCGAAGATCACTCACCTCTGTTGTCACGCTACATTTTGATCCGTTTTATTATACTCTTTCCGTTGTGAGGTGCGTGTTGCCACATTGAGTCTTTACCCCCCCCCCGCCCCTGCAGATCTTACCATCAGTCTCTTTTTTTTTTCATGAAGAAAAATGACCACAATATTAAATTTAAAACTTACCAAGGACAATAATATCTACTCTGTATCAGTGAGCAATTAATTCTCCCATATAGCTCACAGAAGAAATCAGCCATTCAGACAGTTGAATGCGACCACTGCAGGCAGCATGAGTACAGCCAGCCAGGCTGCAGCAGTGACATTTGTACCAAAGCCAGAGAATGATCAGAGGATTGTGTCGTGTCCTACAACCAGTGTCTGGCAAACAATATAAATGCTCTAATGGATTTCTTCCACTGGTTTCATTCTTTCTGTGGAAAGGAACTCCTTTTGAGTATAGTGCATGCGAACATGTAGAGTTAGCGTTCATGCTTCTTCAGATGTGATAAGTAGGGGCTGGAAACCATGACTCAGCAGTCAAGAGCACTGGCTGCTCTTGCAGATGATCCAGGTTCAATTCCAAGCACACACACATGCTGTGGCTCACTTCTTTAATCCCATCTCAATGGTATTCAGTGCCCTTTTCTGGTTTCCATGGCTACAAGGTATGCACACAATGCACAGACAAACGTGAAGGAAAAACAATAACCCTAGAAATAAAAATAAGTCAGTTTTTAGAAAGAGCAAGTGCTAAGTAGATCAGGATTGACAGACCCTAGGAGCTAAAGCCGAGCTGTTGCTGTGTTTCTTTAAATTCTGCACTAACTTCCTTGCCAGCAAGTCTCCACAGTCAGCCATTTGCTCTCTCCTCTTTCCCAGGAGTCTCTAAGATGTTAAGCACTCTCTCCCTCCTGCTCCTGAACTGTGTTGCCCCAGTCAGGGTTATTGATTTCCCATTATTCCTAGAGGCCACATGATGCATTTCCATTAGTGTAAACACTTTTAAGACCGGCTTTTATTTTGTCCTTCCGCACATCTGTCTGCCAGGGCAGGGCATCTGTTTGTTTCCATTTTGGTGTGTAAAGGAATGATGGTTTTGGGCTCTAGATGTACTGAAGCTTGTTTTTTTTTTTTTTCTTTAAAAAAAAAAAAATACTGCTTTCTCACCGCAGCCTTGAGGCAAGTTCTCTTAAAAGTAATAGAGTGTAGTTAACTTTTCAGACCCGCTCTGGGCTAGATTGGTTTCTCAGAGGTAATAAACGAATACTTACAACTCACTGATGTATGCTCTCTTTAGAATTAGCTGTGGGAAGTAGGTGGACTTCTGAGAGTAAGAAAACAAAAACACAGTTCAGGAAGGAAGGAAATGATTACAAACCACACCCCTGTGGTTGACTAGGTCATTTAAGAGACAACCATTTTTCTAGTTTTGGGGGATTTGGAAATAAAGTCACATGAAAAAGTCATACTCTGGGTGGGGGAGGTGGCTTAGCAGGTAAGAGTGCTGACTGCACATGGAGGATTCCAGTTTGGTTCCCAGCACTCACTTGGCAGCTCACGACTAGGACTCTAGTTCCCCGGGGGGATTCTGTGCCTTCTTCTCACCTCCACGGGTGCTAAGCACGTGTGTGGTACACATCCGTCCATCCAGGCAAACACCATACACGCAAAGTTGGATCAATCTTCTAAAAGAAAAGTCACCTTCATTAAAACATTCCAGGAAGAGGTGTGGATTTGTTTTACAGATGAGTGAAACACCCCTACTCTGAGTTGGCGAAAATCTCCTGCAACCAGAAAATCAAGACATCTGCTCCCTGCCTCAATTAAATAGTTTAAATGGCTCATAAGGTTAAAGAACATTTTTCCTCAAGGTAATAAAACAGTGACTATGAAGAGAAGCTATTAATGTGACACGAGGAAATGGTGGGTATCAGGGGACAGCTGAGGCCAGCTTCCAGCCACCCCTCTCCTGAGCACCCCTACTGTTACTGCAAAGTATCTCTCATGTTCTAGCTTTGCCTCCACAAACCTGCAGGACCCCAGTGTGGGAAATAACCCTCCCTCCCAGGGTTCTACCTCAAATGCCTCTGGTTCTCTGACTTAGTTTGACAAGTCTCATGGCCTCTTTCTTTTACAGGGTCACAAGAAAGGTCACTCCTAACATATCCTTGATCAGTTCTCCAAACACCTTCAGTATTTATTCTTGCCTTCTACCATAGTAGTGCCAGGGTTATTGAGAAGAAAAGAACCATTAGAAAATATGTATGAGTAGGTGTGTGTGTTCGTGTGTGTGTGGGTGTGTGTGTGTGTATGTATGTATGTATATTAAAGGGATTTTAGACTTACAGGCTGTGTGATCAGACTTCCTCACCAAGGGCTGACTCCCAACAGAAAGTCCAAGAATCCAATAGTCATTTGGTCCATGGTACCAAATACCTCAACCAGCTTTCAGTCTATATTGCAATCTGGCTCTAATACCAATGAAGAAATGCTGTCTCCGGAGGAGAAGCAACCTTGCCAGTAAGAGTGAAGGCAAGCAGGCAAAAAGCAAAAGCTTCCTTCTCATGTCCTTTTGTGTCCTAAATCTGGCTGCTGCCAGATGGTGTGGCCCAGATTTAGGGTGAGTCTTCCCACTTCGAATGATCCAGAAATAGATGGGTCATCCCTCCTTCAATAATCCAATCAAGAAAAATCCCTCACAGGTGTGCCCAGCTGCTTGACTTTCAGTTGACGCCAGATGTTCATTGACAACCAAGACTAGCCATCGTGTCTACTCTAGCAATCCCCTCCCTTCCTTCATGATTATTGCAAATAGTCTAAGCTTCGTGTTACTCTGCTCATGGTCTCTCTGTTACTGGGATGATGAAGGCCAAACAAACACCCAGACTTCCTCTTTTTGGATGTTGGAGTGATGCATGATGCTCATCGTGCTATTTCTCTTACCCAAATCCACTCCAGGAAACACAAAAGGGATTATGTTGCCCTTTTAGCTTTCATAGCCCATCATTCCTCACTTTAACAAATACTTGAGTTCCTACAGTATGCTGAGCTGAGTTCCTGAATTGAGAATACAGCAATTATCCAAACGGGGGAAAGTCACCTAAGCTCCCTGGAGCTGACTTTTCAGTGAGGATGACGGGGCATGGCAAATACGTAAGCTGAGCGTACTGTATAACAAGGCGTCCGAGAATTAATTCAACTATGGCAACTCTGCCAATCAGAAGCAAAGGATTGTTGGGGAGGAAGATATCAGGCTCTCCGGCTGCTTAATAAGAAACAGAAATATTACCCAAAGCATGAGATCAATTCTTCAGGCCACTCGCTGTCATGCTGTCATCTGGAATCTTGTTGCTAGGACACTGGCAAGCATAGGAAAGCTAAGGACACTTTGCAAGCTGGGAAGGTTTTAGGTGGAATGGTGTCCTGATATTCACATTCTAAATTCAGTTCTGAAATATGCACGAATAGAGATTAGCTAGAAAAGAAATACGCCTGTAAAGTTGACTTTGAGATCATCTGAAGCCTGATAATATAATGCTATAAAAAGGAAGATTAAAAAACACTATTAAATTGAGGATGAGTTGACATTTTATAGTAACATTTTAGAATCTATTGTCAATTCTAACATGACATGACTGCTCAACTCACAAAGTCACTGCACTATGATTACTGCCCAAGACCCACACAAGATTGGGACTGTCAGCATTCTGTTACACATGGGCAAGGGACATATGAAGCCTCATTCCTTTCTGAGTGTCTATGTGCATGTAATGATTGCTGGAATAAAAGGTGCTTTTCTTTAGTGATGTAGTTACTGATGCCCGGCCCATGCTCCAATAAATTCCTTTCTACTTGTGCTTACATAAGCAACTGAAATTAAACTTGGTTGAGTTATGAAAGCAGCCATCAAAGTAGAAGGAGAATTTATTAGAAAGAAGGGCTTCAGTGGGAGAAGAGGGTAAGGGGGCTCATGATAGTTTATATATACTTGGCCTAGTGAGTGGCACCATTAAGAGGTGTGACCTCCTTGGTTTAGGTGTGTCACTGTGGGTGTCAGCTATATGATCTCATCCTAGCTGTGTGGAAGTCAGTCTTCTACTAGCAGCCTTCAGATGAAGATGTAGACCCTCAGCTCTGCCTGCACCATGCCTGCCTGGATGCTGCCATGTTCCCGCCTTGATGGTAATGGACTGAACCTGTAAGCCAGCCCCAGTTAAAATTTTGGCCTTTATCAGACTTGCCTTGGTCATAGTGTCTGTTCACAGCAATAAAACACTAACAAAGGGGTAATTATCAAAATTCACTATATATCTGAATAAAGCTGTTAAATAGTAAGAAGAAACTTTCATTGTTCCTAGTTTATCAACTTTTTAGTAAGACCTATTCTTTCCCTTAATTACCTCAAAAACCAATTGATTAATCATGAACCCAGAAAATAGATCATTTCTCTTTGCTTTTACTCTGGCTTTAGATTCTCAGGATAAAGTAATAACTGTTATTAAATTTTTGGTCTGAATTTCTTACCAAAAAAAAAAACAAAACAAAACAGAGAGTTGTTATTTCATCACCCAGGAACTCCAAACAGAGAAAGCTTTAAACTTGAGCTCCTCTGAAATGACACCCAGCGCTTTCCCTTGACCTTGAAGTTCACCAAGGAGGCACTGAGAAAGGACTCCAGAGTGCCCCAAGACAGTGTAGTCTAGATGCACAGAACTGCTTCTAAACTTTGCCCAAATGTAAGCCCTGTTTTTGCCCAAATGTTATTGCTGTGAACAGATATCATGACTAAGGCAACTCTTATAAAGGACAACATTTAATTGGGGCTGGCTTACAGCAGGGATCACAGACTAACTTTCGCTGCTATGGACAGCAGTAGACCATAGTAAGAAAACTAGACAACTGTCATGGCCCGTCTCCTTTATTTTGTGTGGGAAACATACTCAACTGAGTGAAAATTAACCATAAGTCATCTGTGAACAGATGCAGAGCTGTAGATTCGTCCACATTCAGTCCATCACCATGAGCTGTTGAGAAGAGGAACAGCTTGATACTGTGTGCCTAAGTCACTGTCATCACCGACAGATCTCTGCAGCCGCTGCTGGCTTTAGTAGTAGAGAATGGTACCAAGGCCCCCAGATCGATAACAACTCTCACAGAACCAAACCAATGAACGTTTCATAATACGCCGTGTCAGGAGAATGAGCTTGTTGCTCCTGGGCTTGCCAGCTGAACACATTTTACCTGGTTGTTCTCCTCACACTTTATAGATTCAGTTCAAACTATGTCATCGACAGTCATGTGGAAAGCAAGCAAGCTGTGAGTCATGATAACCTCGCTATACAATGACGAGTTAAGATAGCTATTCATTCATGGTAACAATGCTATGACAACCCCCGTGTTTGTTATCAGTCAGTCATCTGCTTCTTTTCCCACTCACTGGAGTCTAGTTAGAAGGAAAGAGTCCCCAGGAAGTTATTTATGGAGAAAGAATTTAAAGCTGGTCTTATTCATGCTAGGGTGAGGTGACATATATCACACCCACTCAAAGAGGGGATGAGGACCAAGCCCCTATGCACGAGCTCCTAGTAGGAGATAAGCTAGTGGTCAAGGCTAATTCTGAGGCAAGGCACACAAAGCTAATACAAAGTTCAGCACTGAGATAACATCAGAAAGCCATGTTACTCTCTATGGTTAGAGACGGTGTGAATGAGCAGAGAGCATGTAGGCTTTGGAACTAGGAAGTCTAAGCTATCCTGCATGGCTTTGTGTCACTTGGGACTAGTGACTGAATCAAAGCATAGCCAAATGTTCTTGTCTGTGCATGCATGCTTGTGCATGACCCAACAAGCTTTGTTTTGTCTTCCTGTTAAGGCCAATGCTACATGCCTCTGGGAGAGTTGCCCCTCCCTTTTGCCCTGTATGGGTAACCTCTAGACCTCTGCTCTGACCTAATCCCTAGTCAGAGGCATCAGGGTGACATGTGCTATGTAATGGTTGGGGACAGACAAGAAAAAGCAGCTTTTTTCCTTTACCACAGCCAGCATGAAACAGAACCATCAGTTTCCTCCTTTGTCTATCTGGTTAAACCAAACTGAATTATGCTAGAAAACCAAACATGCTTATTGACCATTCCTGTGTCTCTTCCTCTGTCTCTGTCACTGTGAAGGTTGCTGGTTAGGAATTATCTCATGCTTCCAAGAAGGATTCGAGGTCAATAGGTTCAACACTGACTTGTAGATGAAGTGTCTGATACTTGTGGAGACAAGAAGCACCCTTCTCTCTTCCCTTTTCCCTCTGTTTTAAATACCTGTGATTCAGCAAACTTCAGATAAAATGTTTCACTAAAATAAGCTCAAAATGGTACAGCAATTACTGTGACTGTCATGTCACTGAAAGCCAAGGTAGACCAGATGTATGCTGACTCAAAATGAAAAGTCCAAGGAGGAATGGGGAGTAGAAATTACAAAAATTAAAATAATAAAGGGGGATAGGAATAATTAAGCCAATAAAGGGAAATGAACTCAGGAAATCAGGTTAAGTAAAAGAGTTTTGAAACAATAAATCGCAGCTTTATGACAGACGAAACAAAAGGGTGAACGGGGAGTAGTCATGGATGAGGCATTATCCGCTTTGTGTATTCTCTTTTAAAGACAGCTGCTTTTCCTACACTCACCATCCTCACACCTCAACCCCTCTCTTTGATAACTTTATTTTAAAGGAAAGCCGTTCTCCAGGTAAACCCCACAATACCCCTGTCCTCTCTCTTATTCTTCCCTCCACTGTTTACTTCCTTAACTCATCTTTCTATCTCCAGGAAGAGGTGGGAAGTAATAGAGAAACCATTTTTTAGTGAATGAGGTTTTTTGACCACAGTCCAAAAGAAATCTCCAGAGATTGCTTTTAAACTAAAAGCAATTTCACACCAGCAGAAGTCTTGAGTTTCATGGAAGATAGTCTAAATGGGAGAAGTCAGAAAATGCCTTGAAACGGAGAAGCTGGTTTAAGTACAGTAGCCCAGTTACTACCAAGAAGCATTCACTATCTGTAACCAAGAAATAAAAACATGATTTAATGATCATTCATCTAAGACAAGTAAAAATGCCAGGTCACTCATTTTCTTTGTAGTCATAGTTTTTATCAGATACATTTTAGCATTTCAGGTCTTTTTCTTTTTTTGTAGTGGTTTTTATGTAATATGGAGAGAACACTCTATCTATGGGGGGAGAAATGCATATATTCAACCTTATCAAGCATTTTCAGATAGACTCTCCAATCCAGTTTCTACTAGTAATTTTTATAAAATATTCCAAATTCATTCAACATTATTCTTTGATTTTCTGAGCCTCCTAATTATATCTCTGTGTGCTACTAATATCTGAAAAACATGGACAGGCAAGGTTGATTGGCCCACAGGTAGAACAGATGATATGGCATCATTTAATATTCTTTTTATATACTTACTTCCTATCAGCAGCTTAAGATGATCCACTGATCTGTAGAATGCTAGGTGCCGCAGATTGCCACTCTTTGATACCCTCTTCCTCGTGGCTCAGTCTCTCAGAAAAGGAAACACATATGCGAGCTCCACAGGGACCTGGCACTTTTCCTCACGTACCTGTACCAGCTGCTTTATCTGAGTGAACTTAGCAGTTTCAAATGATGTAGTGTATTGAAATCTCAAACTAATATTTTGTTCACCATGTTTTCACATTAAAACATCAACTAAACATAGTTCTGTACCTACGGTGATCATTTAATCATTAACAGTGAAAGTATGTCTTTTCCTGTCTATGGACCCACCTCAAATTTTTTTTTAATATTTAGTGTGTTCTTCTTTCATGGGATAATTGTGATTTTTTTTAATTCAGTGGTTTAAAATCTGAGATCAAGTGTGGCTCCTGACAGGGCTCACAGGATACTCCCCTCTGAAAGAGCGATGCCCGGTCTAGTTTTACCTTTACTAGAGGTGACTAACGGTAATCTTGGAGGCTCTTGGTTTCCATCTTGTGCTCAAATTCATCTGAACAGCAAGCAAATGGGCTAGACAGAATTCCTTGGTGTTTGAACGATTTCTGCACAGTTTCTAGAGTACACATAGTAAAAACACTTTAGTGGAGTTTGGCACTTTGTCTCCTTATGTATGGCATGGAATTATAGCACTCATACTTCTGAAAGTAGCAAAATAAGACGTCATAAGTTTATTAGCCCTATACCAGTTACTTCCGTGATCCAAATATGTAACGATCAGCATATAACGGGAGCAAACTGTAGAGATGCGAGGCATTTCATGTGAGCTTCTAGTTACTAGATTGAAAAACAGTAAGAATCCGAGCGATGACTTAATTTTTATTTTGAATGCACACCAATATCCAGTGCACGTAAGATGATAATCACCAAGTGAAATGGATACATCTGGCAGCCAGCTGAATTTAAGTAATTTTAAAGCAAGTGCTTAGAGAAAGCTGGTTTGGGGTATCTTGCTTCCTAAGTCAAATCAGATCACGGATACGCTCACATGTTGACTTTCTGACAGGACTGGGAATTCCCACACTTCATGGGCGATGTTGACGTGAACCTCCCCGGGTTGCACACTCCTCACATGCAGTTCAAGATTCCCTTCTTCCAGAAGATCTTCAAGGAGGAATACCGCATTCACATAACAGGTACGGTGTATGACTTTGGGGTACCTTTGGATGTCGTCTGTGAGAAGTAAACCACTGGTGAGAGCCATGTGTTTAGTTAGCTCTTATCCGCTCAACAATGCAAGATGGCTCTAGGTGGGCTGGTGGTTCAGTGCCATCTGTCTGGGCTGTAGGCTCATGGTGGCACGGACAAGTGAGATCCAATGAACACATAGGAATAAATGCAATGGAGACAATGTTTCTTACCTGCCTTAATACCTCACCTCAGTCACACTTCATTGGCAATCACTGGTAAAGCCCTGTACTTAGAGACAAGGAACACAGGCAGTACAGTTGGGCAGCCACTGCAGTGTTGAATCGAGCCTTCCTGCCTGTGATATGAAAGGGTGGGGGACAAACTCTCTTTTCTAGAGCGCTAGTCTTGCCACACTTCATGGACCACTACACATGGATCTTACACGTGGGGTGGCTTTTTCACAATTCTTGGTGTATATTTTCAACACCAATGCATGTTGTGCTTCTGCATTGACTATAAGGTGAAGACAGTGTGGTCTGGAATCTTCAATCCATTCTCACACCTTTAAAGAATTAGACTACTGACTACTTGATTCCATGGAACCTACTTCTGTGTCCTAGCACAAGTTTATCTCGAGAGATTGTTTTGTGAATCTCCAGGTTGTTTTACTCTGATTTTTTTTTTATGCTTCTGAAGTGAATAGCCTCTTAGTCATTCTCATGCCCGAATGATACCCTGAAGATAATTTTTATATCTTTTCTTCTTTTTAACAAAAAGCAGACAGTTGAATGATCATGGACATAAAGGGTAGTGTTCACTCCTAAACTGTTCGGATGCAGGGCATGGACCTGTCTGCTTTAAGGACAATGGCCTAGGATCCCACACCTGCTACAATGAAAACTGCAGAAGAAATCTGTGCTCACTCTGCCGTCTGTGCTGCTGGATAAAAATAGCCCAAGCGCAGAAAACATTAACATCTGAGTACTGAAAAACTCTTGCTTCCCAGCCAGGAAGCTGTGCGTTGGCTCTGAGCACGAGGCGACCTTCCCGAGTTTGAGAATGAGCTCATGAATAGGGAAGATGCATCAGGTTTGTGTTCCTATTCAAGGCAGCCAAGGCTCATCTATTAAATTCACTTGGTAAATCAATCGATTTGAGTTCAGGTCACAGAGTGTGGTTTCAGAGTCCCCACTTAATCTGTGCAGCGCGCCATCCTCTTGGACTTCTAAAATAGCCATCATACACATAACTTCACCGTTGTCCCTCTGGGTGACTTTGTCTGGGCCATCTGTTCTTGCCCACTGGCTCTTGTCTCAGGCAACCCCTGCACACACAGTCTCTATCAGAATCTGTTAAAGGTTTACCACTTAGGCAGCAAACACTGGGGTAGGGGGGGATGAAGATAGAAAATAATTGGAGAACAAATCAGGTTTTAAAAATTGAACTGTTATATACAGTGTCATTTATAGGAGGGGAAGTTTCAGGGTTTACAGTACCCAGTGTTGGTGCAATTGGGGATATTTTAGTTAAAAAGATGACAAATGATCATGTTTAAAAGTCATACACAATGTCTTGAAAAGGCCATGTGCCTGCAGGATCTGTGAAGCTGCAGTGTCAGGGGCTGTGAGCCAAAGCTCCTCTGTGCATTTGGGGGAACACAGATATATACAGGGCCTCCAACCTTGACTCATGAAACAGAAGCTGCAGGAAAGAATAAAGGAACATTAATAAAGTTTTCCAGAAGGGGACAGGTAGACGACTAAGGCTTCTGGCAGTGTTTGCTGAGAGTTATACAGCTCTCGGACGGACCTGGCCGAGGTGCTGGAGGAATAAAGGAAAGCAAAGGGACGAATAGAAATGCTGAGCTTACATAGACCATGCCCTCCAATGGAGGAGCAGCATGAAATATTATATACAGCCGAACAAGACGAGGTTACTGTACACAGCTAAATCAAGGAGGTGGCGCCTATGGTGTCCAGCTGGATCAAGGAGAATGGCTTAGCTAGTCTCAGTAGATGGAGTCACTATAGGAGAGGAGTCTTAAGGCCTTAAATAGCCAAGGGAGAAAGCTACCCAGGGCATTTTCTGCACATACTGTCAATATTCATGTGTGGACCAGGAGGGAGGGAAGGTGTTTCCATTCCCCCAATGGTATAAGGCTTTGAGGTCCTTGGCATGGCCATACTCATGTCAACAACATACATTGACTCAGTGCATCATTCATTCGGGGCCTTCTCCTCTCCCCGCATGGTTTGATTAATAGGTCTCTAATTAATGATTAATTAAATAATAATTAATAGAAGTCTCTAATGAGAGAGTGAGTTCTAGCCCCATCTGTTCCTGAATAGTTCTGACACAGTGGGTCTGGGGAAGAGCAGGGGGATTGGACTCAGGAAGGTCTTCTTCGGGTAATGTGACTAACTGAGTACTTCTCCATTCTGACTAAGATCTCACAGCTAAAGTCGGAAGGTCTGTGTTTTTCCCAGAATTCACCATGCAAAAGATAGTTTCCGGAGTCCACTGAAAAGCCCCTTTGAGCAGTCTAGTGGTTAAATTAAGGGTGGGGGCCTTGAGGTAAAACTGTATTGTAATCAGCACAGTTGTGGTATTTCCAGTTTGTCTGTTATGTATTTGTGTCTGCTATTAGAATTCTTCAGAAAAATGGCTACAGGTTTTGAGAAAAGCCAAGCCTTCTTTTCTGTCTTCAATGTTGTTTCCATCCTACTCTAGTTCCTGCTAATCAGATTTTTAAAAAAAATTGCTGCTAGGGAGAAGCAGTTAGTCTTTGGTAAAGTACTTTTTACTTAATTACAGGTTGCAAGACAAGTGCTTCTAGGGAAAACCTGGATCAAATTTCCAAAATACTGAGATCCATGATGTGTATTAAGACTGTCCCCATAGCCTGACATTTCTGTCCTAAAATGCAGATGGCTAACTTGTTGAGCAGTCCTGAACAGATTAAAGGAGATTTGAATTTTCATTGTATATTAATATTGCATTGCCACTGCAGTAATTAAGATACGGCCACCAGTGTATCTCAAACAGTATATCTTAGAATATTCTGGAAAGATTGTTTAGAGAAATAGATTCATTAGGCATACACCACCATCCGTGTACTTGAGGTTTGGGGCAGAATCTGGTATCCATTTTCTCACAAACACAAGTAAATCCTGCCTGGCAGGCTGAAGACCAATGCCTATGGGTAGAACTTCTGGTATCTCAGATAAGAAGGAAGCTGTGTGCTGTGGACAGCAGCAGGGCTGGAGAGATGGGATTTCCCAGGCCCTTTGGAGCTGGAAGGATTACACTGGGAGTGACGTTGGATGTTGAGCTACAGGATTTGGACTCACCCGGTTAGATTTTGAGTTTACTTTGGTGTGGTTATTTTTTATGCCCTGCTCCTTCCTTTTGGAATACTAATGCTTTTTTTTTTAAATAAAGTAACTGGACAAGTAACAAACATTCTGTTTGTTAAAGACACCAGGGACTTTTAAAAAGTTAGACTATATAGTGGGTTGAATTAGAAATATCCCTCTTATGCTCAGATATTTAAATACTTGGCCCCCAGTTGGGACTGTTTGGAAAGACTTAGGTGTGGCCATGCTGGAAAAAGTGTGACTCTGAGGGGTGGGCTTTAAGAGTCATAGCCTCACTCTACCTCCAGTCCACTGTCTACTGAATGCCTGCTCTTAAAGATGTGATCTTTCAGTTTCCTGTTGCCATGGCTGCTATTTATTACTGTGTTGACCACAATTATGGACCCTTCCCCTTCTGAATTCTAAGCCAGAATAAACTCTTCGGTGAGATTTTTAGTCTTCATGTTTTCTCTCAGCAATGCAAAGTTCTTTCCCTGGATAGCCTGGATAGTTTTCATGTTAAGTTAGCACAAAGTAGAATTATTTGTGGGGTTGGGGACCTCATTTGAAAGAATGCATCCCTAAGACTAGAATGTTGGTGAGCCTGTAGTGCATTTTCTTAGTTACTGACATGGGAGGACCCGGCCAGCCCACTGAGGGTTGAGTCCACTCCTGGGCTGATGGTTCTGAGTTCTATAAGAAAGCAGACTGGGCAAGCCAGTAAGTAGCAGTACTTCATGGCCTCTTCATCAGCTTTTGCCCCTGGATTCCTGCCCTGTTTGAGTTCCTGCCTTGACTTTCATTGATGATGAACAGTGATAGGGAAGAGTGAGTCAAATGAACGCTTTTCTCTCCACGTTGTTTTGGTCCTGGTGTTTCCTCACAGCAATGAAAACCCTAGAACTATAACTGATATGAAGGAGGATGCTGGACAATGAGCTGTCATTGAAAGTGCCCTTTGTGTGGGACCCCACCGAGCTAAACTTCCAGATCGGGAAAGCCCTAAGGAGTTTTCTGTTCCTTGGAAGCAACTGCCAACACAAGCTGCTGCTACTAGGACTCAAGATGGTGGGATCATCCCAAGATGGCAGCCAAACTTGGTGGTGTCATTCACACGACAAAGGATTTAGAAGCATGAAGGATTTAGGAGTGAAGGGGTCATGGATTCTTCTGTGGTTTCAGAGAGCCACTGAGTTTAGACTGCTTGTGGTTGGGGGGGTCTCTTCATGAAGGCTCTGAGAGATCATTACATCCAACTGTGAGAGTGAAGCCTCCTGGTTTGCAGTGAAGACCACAAGATGTTAGAAGTGCCAGGAGTCGTGAGGCATGTACCAGGGAGAACTACATACAGAAAGTGGATCCAGGGCTAGAGAGAGACATATATTTCAGGCACAAAGCCCTAAGACAAAACCATCAAAGCCCTCGATACTAAATGTTGAGCTACAGACTTTGGCATTTGTCCTGCTGACAAATGCTTTAGTCCAGTATTTCTCAACTAAACCCCCACTTTCCAATATTTCTCAGCTATATCTCCAATCTGCCCTTTGATATGGTATTGTCTATTCTGTTCCATTATATGTTGAAAGTATGCAATTTGCTTTTTGATTTTCCAATGAATTATGCTAAGAAATTACTTTGGGTCTGAATTGACTTTGGACTTTGGAACACTGTTGAGACTGTGAAAGACTAAGGGGACTTTTGAGGTCAAGCTAAACACATTTCGATTGAGAATAAATCTGAAACGACAACCAATAATAAACTGTCTGTCTCTAAGTCACATTCAGTCATGGTATTTTATCACAGTAGCATAAAAGTAACCAAGAAGGATGGTATTTCATATTATGAGATAAGTATGATATCTTAGGGACAAGCGGTTGGAAGGTTATAGTTTAAAAAGCGATGTGTCAGTATGTCAAATTAGTAAGGGATGCTGTGTTATGAGCTTTGACTGTCAACTTGTCACTACCTAGAAAATGACCTGGGAAGAAAGACTTAAAGAATTATTTAGATCATGTTGACCCATAAGCATACCTACCAGGGATGTTCTTTTTTTTTTTTTTCCTGAGAAAGACACTTTATTGATGCCTTAGATAAAGGGCCCATGACTACATGTGAGGAGGCTAAAAGGCCTGGAAAACATTAAGACACCCAAGTTGGTATGATTATTTGTAACTGATAATCCTTTGAATATTAAGAGGAAATAATTATTAATTTTATAAAAGGTGAAAAGTCCAAATACCGTTGTTGCTGTTTTTTTTTTTTACTATTTTTTTTATTAACTTGAGTATTTCTTATATACATTTCCAGTGTTATTCCCTTTCCCGGTTTCCGGGCAAACATCCCCCTCCCCCCTCCCCTTCCTTATGGGTGTTCCCCTCCTCACCTTCCCCCCATTGCCGCCCTCCCCCCGACAGTCTAGTTCACTGGGGGTTCAGTCTTAGCAGGACCCAGGGCTTCCCCTTCCACTGGTGCTCTTACTAGGATATTCATTGCTACCTATGAGGTCAGAGTCCAAGGTCAGTCCATGTATAGTCTTTAGGTAGTGGCTTAGTCCCTGGAAGCTCTGGTTGCTTGGTATTGTTGTACATATGGGGTCTCGAGCCCCTTCAAGCTCTTCCAGTTCTTTCTCTGATTCCTTCAACGGGGGTCCTATTCTCAGTTCAGTGGTTTGCTGCTGGCATTCGCCTCTGTATTTGCTGTATTCTGGCTGTATCTCTCAGGAGCGATCTATATCCGGCTCTGTCCGCCTGCACTTCTTTGCTTCATCCATCTTGTCTAATTGGGTGGCTGTATATGTATGGGCCACATGTGCGGCAGGCTCTGAATGGGTGTTCCTTCAGTCTCTGTTTTAATCTTTGCCTCTCTCTTCCCTGCCAAGGGTATTCTTGTTCCCCTTTTAAAGAAGGAGTGAAGCATTCACATTTTGATCATCCGTCTTGAGTTTCGTTTGTTCTAGGCATCTAGGGTAATTCAAGCATTTGGGCTAATAGCCACTTATGAATGAGTGCATACCATGTGTGTTTTTCTGTGATTGGGTTACCTCACTCAGGATGATATTTTCCAGTTCCAACCATTTGCCTACGAATTTCATAAAGTCATTGTTTTTGATAGCTGAGTAATATTCCATTGTGTAGATGTACCACATTTTCTGTATCCATTCCTCTGTTGAAGGGCATCTGGGTTCATTCCAGATTCTGGCTATTATAAATAAGGCTGCAATGAACATAGTGGAGCACGTGTCTCTTTTATATGTTGAGGCATCTTTTGGGTATATGCCCATGAGAGGTATAGCTGGATCCTCAGGCAGTTCAATGTCCAATTTTCTGAGGAACCTCCAGACTGATTTCCAGAATGGTTGTATCAGTCTGCAATCCCACCAACAATGGAGGAGTGTTCCTCTTTCTCCGCATCCTCGCCAGCATCTGCTGTCACCTGAGTTTTTGATCTTAGCCATTCTCACTGGTGTGAGGTGAAATCTCAGGGTTGTTTTGATTTGCATTTCCCTTATGACTAAAGATGTTGAACATTTCTTTAGGTGTTTCTCTGCCATTCTGCATTCCTCAGCTGTGAATTCTTTGTTTAGCTCTGAGCCCCATTTTTTAATAGGGTTATTTGTCTCCCTGCGGTCTAACTTCTTGAGTTCTTTGTATATTTTGGATATAAGGCCTCTATCTGTTGTAGGATTGGTAAAGATCTTTTCCCAATCTGTTGGTTGCCGTTTTGTCCTAACCACAGTGTCCTTTGCCTTACAGAAGCTTTGCAGTTTTATGAGATCCCATTTGTCGATTCTTGATCTTAGAGCATAAGCCATTGGTGTTTTGTTCAGGAAATTTTTTCCAGTGCCCATGTGTTTTAGATGCTCTCCTAGTTTTTCTTCTATTAGTTTGAGTGTGTCTGGTTTGATGTGGAGGTTCTTGATCCACTTGGACTTAAGCTTTGTACAGGGTGGTAAGCATGGATAGATCTGCATTCTTCTACATGTTGACCTCCAGTTGAACCAGCACCATTTGCTGAAAATGCTATCTTTTTTCCATTGGATGGTTTTGGCTCCTTTGTCAAAAATCAAGTGACCATAGGTGTGTGGGTTCATTTCTGGGTCTTCAATTCTATTCCATTGGTCTATCTGTCTGTCTCTGTACCAATACCATGCAGTTTTTATCACTATTGCTCTGTAATAATGCTTGAGTTCAGGGATAGTGATTCCCCCTGAAGTCCTTTTATTGTTGAGGATAGTTTTAGCTATCCTGGGTTTTTTGTTATTCCAGATGAATTTGCAAATTGTTCTGTCTAACTCTTTGAAGAATTGGATTGGTATTTTGATGGGGATTGCATTGAATCTGTAGATCGCTTTTGGTAAAATGGCCATTTTTACTATATTAATCCTGCCAATCCATGAGCCTGGGAGATCTTTCCATCTTCTGAGGTCTTCTTCAATTTCTTTCTTCAGAGTCTTGAAGTTCTTATTGTACAAGTCTTTTACTTGCTTGGTTAAAGTCACACCGAGGTACTTTATATTATTTGGGTCTATTATGAAGGGTGTCGTTTCCCTAATTTCATTCTCGGCTTGTTTCTCTTTTGTGTAGAGGAAGGCTACTGATTTATTTGAGTTAATTTTATACCCAGCCACTTTGCTGAAGTTGTTTATCAGCTTTAGTAGTTCTCTGGTGGAACTTTTGGGATCACTTAAATATACTATCATATCATCTGCAAACAGTGATATTTTGACTTCTTCTTTTCCGATCTGTATCCCCTTGACCTCCTTTTGTTGTCTGATTGCTCTGGCTAGAACTTTAAGAACTATATTGAATAAGTAGGGAGAGAGTGTGCAGCCTTGTCTAGTCCCTGATTTTAGTGGGATTGCTTCAAGTTTCTCTCCATTTAGTTTAATGTTAGCAACTGGTTTGCTGTATATGGCTTTTACTATGTTTAGGTATGGACCTTGAATTCCTATTCTTTCCAGGACTTTTATCATGAAAGGGTGTTGAATTTTGTCAAATGCTTTCTCAGCATCTAATGAAATGATCATGTGGTTTTGTTCTTTCACTTTGTTTATATAATGGATCACGTTGATGGTTTTCTGTATATTAAACCATCCCTGCATGCCTGGGATGAAGCCTACTTGATCATGGTGGATGATTGTTTTCATGTGCTCTTGGATTCGGTTTGCCAGAATTTTATTGAGTATTTTTGCATCGATATTCATAAGGGCAATTGGTCTGAAGTTCTCTTTCTTTGTTGGGTCTTTGTGTGGTCTAGGTATAAGAGTAATTGTGGCTTCATAGAAGGAATTCGGTAGGGCTCCATCTGTTTCAATTTTGTGGAATAGTTTGGATAATATTGGTACGAGGTCTTCTATGAAGGTCTGATAGAATTCTGCACTAAACCCGTCTGGACCTGGGCTCTTTTTGGTTGGGAGACTTTTAATGACTTTTAATCTCTATTTCCTTAGGAGTTATGGGGTTGTTTAACTGGTTTATCTGTTCCTGATTTAACTTCGGTACCTGGTATCTGTCTAGGAAATTGTCCATTTCCTGAAGATTTTCAAGTTTTGTTGAATATAGGCTTTTATAGTAAGATCTGATGATTTTTTTGAATTTCCTCTGAATCTGTAGTTATGTCTCCCTTTTCATTTCTGATTTTGTTAATTTGGACACACTCTCTGGGTCCTCTCGTTAGTCTGGCTAAGGGTTTATCTATCTTGTTGATTTTCTCAAAGAACCAACTTTTGGTTCTGTTGATTCTTTCTATGGTCCTTTTTGTTTCTACTTGGTTGATTTCAGCTCTGAGTTTGATTATTTCCTGCCTTCTACTCCTCCTGGGTGTATTTGCTTCTTTTTGTTCTAGAGCTTTTAGGTGTGCTGTCAAGCTGCTGACATATGCTCTTTTCTGTTTCTTTCTGCAGGCACTCAGCGCTATGAGTTTTCTTCTTAGCACAGCTTTCATTGTGTCCCATAAGTTTGGGTATGTTGTACCTTCATTTTCACTAAATTCTAAAAAGTCTTTAATTTCTTTCTTTATTTCTTCCTTGACCAGGTTATCATTGAGTAGAGCATTGTTCAATTTCCACGTATATGTGGGCATTCTTCCCTGATTGTTACTGAAGACCAGTTTTAGGCCGTGGTGGTCTGATAGCACGCATGGGATTATTTCTATCTTTCTGTACCTGTTGAGGCCTGTTTTTTGACCAATTATATGGTCAATTTTGGAGAAAGTACCATGAGGAGCTGAGAAGAAGGTATATCCTTTTGCTTTAGGATAGAATGTTCTATAAATATCTGTTAAGTCCATTTGGCTCATGACTTCTCTTAGTCTGTCTACGTGTCTGTTTATTTTCTGTTTCCATGATCTGTCCATCGATGAGAGTGGGGTGTTGAAATCTCCTACTATTATTGTGTGAGGTGCAATGTGTGTTTTGAGCTTTAGTAAGGTTTCTTTTACATATGTAGGTGCCCTTGTATTTGGGGCATAGATATTTAGGATTGACAGTTCATCTTGGTGGATTTTTCCTTTGATGAATATGAAATGTCCTTCCTTATCTTTTTTGATGACTTTTAGTTGAAAATTTATTTTATTTGATATTAGAATGGCTACTCCAACTTGCTTCTTCCGACCATTTGCTTGGAAAGTTGTTTTCCAGCCTTTCACTCTGAGGTAGTGTCTGTCTTTGTCTCTGAGGTGTGTTTCCTGTAGGCAGCAGAATGCAGGGTCCTCGTTGCGTATCCAGTTTGTTAATCTATGTCTTTTTATTGGGGAGTTGAGGCCATTGATGTTGAGAGATATTAAGGAATAGTGATTATTGCTTCCTGTTATATTCATATTTGGATGTGAGGTTATGTTTGTGTGCTTTTCTTCTCTTAGTTTTGTTGCCAAGACGATTAGTTTCTTGCTTCTTCTAGGGTATAGCTTGCCTCCTTATGTTGGGCTTTACCGTTTATTATCCTTTTAGTGCTGGATTTGTAGAAAGATATTGTGTAAATTTGGTTTTGTCATGGAATATCTTGGTTTCTCCATCTATGTTAATTGAGAGTTTTGCAGGATACAGTAACCTGGGCTGGCACTTGTGTTCTCTTAGGGTCTGTATGACATCTGTCCAGGATCTTCTGGCCTTCATAGTTTCTGGCGAAAAGTCTGGTGTGATTCTGATAGGTCTGCCTTTATATGTTACTTGACCTTTTTCCCTTACTGCTTTTAATATTCTTTCTTTATTTTGTGCGTTTGGTGTTTTGACTATTATGTGACGGGAGGTGTTTCTTTTCTGGTCCAATCTATTTGGAGTTCTGTAGGCTTCTTGTATGCCTATGGGTATCTCTTTTTTTAGGTTAGGGAAGTTTTCTTCTATGATTTTGTTGAAGATATTTACTGGTCCTTTGAGCTGGGAGTCTTCACTCTCTTCTATACCTATTTTCCTTAGGTTTGATCTTCTCACTGAGTCCTGGATTTCCTGTATGTTTTGGACCAGTAGCTTTTTCCGCTTTACATTATCTTTGACAGTTGAGTCAATGATTTCTAGGGAATCTTCTGCTCCCGAGACTCTCTCTTCCATCTCTTGTATTCTGTTGGTGAGGCTTCTATCTACAGCTCCTTGTCTCTTCTTTTGATTTTCTATATCCAGGGTTGTTTCCATGTGTTCTTTCTTGATTGCTTCTATTTCCATTTTTAATTCCTTCAACTGTTTGATTGTGTTTTCCTGGAATTCTTTCAGGGATTTTTGCGATTCCTCTCTGTAGGCTTCTACTTGTTTATTAATGTTTTCCTGTGTTTCTCTAAGGGAGTTCTTCACGTCTTTCTTGAAGTCCTCCAGCATCATGACCAAATATGATTTTGAAACTAGATCTTGCTTTTCTGGTGTGTTTGGATATTCCGTGTTTGTTTTGATGGGAGAATTGGGCTCCGATGATGCCATGTAGTCTTGGTTTCTGTTGCTTGGGTTCCTGCGCTTGCCTCTCGCCATCAGATTATCTCTAGTGTTACTTTGTTCTGCTATTTCTGACAGTGGCTAGACTGTCCTATAAGCCTGTGTGTCAGGAGTGCTGTAGACCTGTTTTCCTGTTTTCTTTCAGCCAGTTATGGGGACAGAGTGTTCTGCTTTCGGGCGTGTAGTTTTTCCTCTCTACAGGTCTTCAGCTGTTCCTGTGGGCCTGTGTCTTGAGTTCACCAGGCAGGTCACTTGCAGCAGAAAAGTTGGTCTTACCTGTGGTCCCGAGGCTCAAGTTCGCTCGCGGGGTGCTGCCCATGAGCTCTCTGCGGCGGCAGCAACCAGGAAGATCTGCGCCGCCGTTTCCGGGAGCTTCCGTGCACCAGGGTTCCAGATGGCGTTTGGTGTTTTCCTCTGGCGTCCGAGATGTGTGCAGAGTGCAGTCTCTTCTGGTTTCCCAGGCGTGTCTGCCTCTCTGAAGGTTTAGCTCTCCCTCCCATGGGATTTGGGTGCAGAGAACTGTTTATCTGGTAGATCCCTTCAGGTTCTGGCGGTGTCTCAGACGCAGCGGTCCTGCTGCTCTTGGGCCCTCCTCCACGGGAACCTAGAGGCCTTATACAGTTTCCTCTTGGGCCAGGGATGTGGGCAGGGGTGGGCAGTGTTGGTGGTGTCTTCCGCTCTGCAGCCTCAGGAGTGCCCACCTGACCAGGAGGTGAGGTCTCTCTCCCACAGGGTCTGGGAGCAGAGAGCTGCTGCGGGCCGGGATCAGCGGGTTTGGGACTCCCGGTAAACACAGGAAGTGCCTGGTCCTAGAGGAATTCTGCCTCTGTGTGTCCCGAGTTCACCAGGCAGGTCTCTTGCAGCAGAAAAGTTGGTCTTACCTGTGGTCACGAGGCTCAAGTTCGCTCGCGGGGTGCTGCCCACGAGCTCTCTGCTGCGGCAGCAACCAGGAAGATTGGGATGTTCTTGATTAATAGTTGATATATGGAAGATATATATCCCACTGTGGGCAGTACTATTCCCTAGGCCTGAGCTATAATGGAAAGGGTAAAGTCAAGTAGCAATATAGCATAAGCATGCAGGCTGTGTGGAGGTGTTTGTCTCTCTCTCTCTTCTTGACTGTGACTGTTGTAGAACAACTGCCTTAACCTCGTGTCATTGTGATTTGCCCACAATGATGGATTATAACCTGCAATGCTGAGCTGAACACACCATAAGCTGCTCTTTTGCCAGGTTATTTTATCTTCGCAACAGAAACGAAACTGTAGCACACAACTGCAAACAAAAGAAAATTAGCATAATGCAAGCTTTGAGTAAATGGCTTGTCTGGTAGAACTCTAAGGTACAAAATATAATATCAATCAATTCAGATTATGACTGTCAGGGTGACCGTGAAGGAAACTGGAGCCAGGGATAGAAAGGGACCTTGCAGACCCTCTAGTAGATTCTTTGGTTGCATTGTCTGTCTGTGTTTGCTCTATACTAGAAGAACCTCTGAGAATAGTTAAAGCTCTCCAAAAACAAGCAGTGCGTCTCTCCTTGGCTCTAGTTATCATATACCTATGAGCTAGATAAGACATCAAGTATGTTCTGAGGTAATGGGGGGATAAAGGTCTGATGCATAGACTAACTCTGTTGCTATAGAACTCATCTGGTTCTTTGGCTTCTTGGGTGTTGGTTTCATATCTCTTGCATGGGATGGCAATGAAACCTATCAGAAACCTTGCTGTAAGAACCAAACTAATGAGTAATGAGTGCTAGGCACTCAAGGCACTGCCTACCGCATAGCATGAGGAGCATGACCTTTACTGTTTTGTACTGGACACTTGCCATTCTGTTCATCCAGAGCCTTTGTTCCCTATTTCCCTCCAGCAGCAGGTAGCCTGGGAGGGTTTTCTCACTGTTTATTAACTACTCTAAGTTTCCTGCTTTTGCCTCTAATCCCTGAGTTTCCAGCAAGATGATAGCTGAGACTGGAAAGCCCTGCCTCCTGAGGAAACAGTCTCGTGCAAGGGGTTTTCTGACACTGATGAATTCCCATTGACATTTTAAAAGCATTTAGGAATAGAGTAATTTTTGATGCTGATTCTAAGCTCACTTTATTTATGCATGTCAAAAATAACTTGAATTATTGCATCTGTTTAGCTCATCTGGATCCCCCTTGACAGATGGTTTGCTGCAGCATGTAGGAGCTTCCATTTTAAAAGCTGGGGTACTGCTTATAAAAATAATCACCTCTCTCCGAGCATGTGCTAAAACATACTTTTTCTTGGAATTGTCAGTCAGCAACAAAGAGGACAATGATTAGTGATAAAGTCACATTGGTAATTTCTGGCCAAGCCCACTGTTCTTAAGTGAATGCTTAAGGCACTATACGGTTCTGTCCCCTGCCCTGTTTCCCTTTACCTAGAACATGTGCATAGACGGATTAAAACGTGTGATGGACAGAGTCTCTGGAAGCCAGACAGGACGGCCTCTCAACTAAGTCTCCAGTCTCCTCTGAGCCCTATTAATGCCAGTCTCAGCGGAAGCTCTGCCATCTGTCATCTCAGCCACACAAAAGAAGTGTCCCGTTGGTGGCCATCATCTGAGTAAATTAGGAGGGGGTCGGGGGGGAAGCCAGAAGGAAGGCTGTATAGCGGTGAGGAGAGGATTCACACTGTTGGCACAATGATGCCCACGGGAACCCTTTGGGCAAAAATGAAAATGTGGAAGTAAACAAACCTCCGTAGCACCCGTGTTCTGTTTCCGTTTCCCAGGCGGTGCGAGGGCACAGGTCGTTACGACAGCGAGGATGTGGAAAATAATGGGCAAAAGCCCTTTGTTCTGTTCCCAGAGTAGTGTGATTTTTAGCAAATGAATTCCTAGAAATTGGGGGGTTTTTTGAAGGGGTTCTCCTGTGTCGGTTAGATGATGGGGTATCCTGGGAGGGAGGAGGCAATGACCCATGCAGGGGGATGGTATATCTGACAGACTAGTGAAGGTCTCATTATAGGGAAATATGATGCACTCTGAAGAGAGCACATTTATCCGAGGTACACAAAGGCCTCTTTCTACACTCTGGGGTGAGACTTTTCCCATACCTCTGGAAGCGATTTCTAGTTCAGTGTACTAATATAGGCCTACAAGCTAACTCTATTCTATTTGTCTAAAACTCATCATTATTTATGTTTGTTTTCCCTTAGAACCTGTCCAGCGCTGAGCTGGCCTTCCCTACCTACTTGGGGTGTCTTGTCTATATTTATGTATATGATCATTTTGTGATAGGACTTCAGGCCCTTCAGCAACGGTCAAAGACATGACTTAAATCTATAATTAATTATAATCTTTAAGACATGGATGTTTTGCTTCTCTGAACTTCCCACATTATATAACCCTAACCTAGCCTAGAATTGATTGTGTCATTAAAGTAAGCATTTAACGTAAAACACCCAAAAGTCATTCTTCATATTTGGGGGGGGGTATCACGTCACAGGTTCTAAGTTGATTGAGACATTTAAAGTTATCAAAAAAACCAAGCTGGGATATAGGGGACACAGAAATGTAAATGACTCTGTCCCCAGTCTCAGCAAAGTCAAAGATGAGTGGACAAGTTAATCATGAATGTGCTGTTTCTTCTCTAGTTTTGTTATTACAGAGCGGTCTACCAACTACTACATGTGCTTGTCTCCTTGGATTGCTTCCTAAAAAATATAATAAAAGCACTTAAGTATACACTTTATCAGCTCAAAATTACTATCCATTCATAAATTAGGAAATACATACTCAAAATTACTAAACAGGGACCTTTTGACCCAAGCACTCACATGCTTTCTGTGCATCCCCGAGTTATCTGGGGAGAGACTTGGGGTTGTGCTAATTTAATACGCCAGCTTTACTGTTCTGTCTGCAGGAGAAGAACTTTGATGGTAAGCAAGACTACCAATATAGTAAATTGCAATTGTTACTTTATTATTACTATCATCATCATCACCTTCATCATCTTCATCTTCTTCATCATCATCATCATATCCAGCACTCATCTCCTTCAAAGGCCATGGCTTCCTACTGCCTTCAGTGGATGTTAAATGGCATTCCTAAAAGGCAGTGTGAAGATCTAGACATGTCCCCTATGTACGTGATCAAGTGGTAAAGCCCGCCTGGTAGGAAGATTTCTACAGAATTGCTGCATGCACTCCAATGTCAACTGGCAACTCTCATGATCACATCATTAAAAATATTTTAGATGCATTTGGCAACTTCATACATGAAGTGTTCATTGTATGTTACAAATATCGGCATGCTGTAGCTTTTTTCCTCCGCTGCAAAAAAAAAAAAAAGCGTATTTCCTCCCAATTATTGTCAGTTTGTGTCTTAAATGAGGGTGACATTTAATGGAGATTCCTTTAAAATTACATATCCAAGGATTCCATAAACTCCCACAAAGTAAAAAGATAACATTTCCATTACAGTATCTTTTTTGACGATCAATAGGATTCATTAAAATGACAAAATACGAGAAAGAGAAAACCCCACCAACATCATGTGGTGATTTCTCATTAAGGCAGACAGAGAGTTATTTCAACAAAGAGATTAAGAGAAATAATGCATGGCTCCTGTCCTACCTCCTTGCTGATTTGCATTACGCTAAGTAGTTGGAACAACAGGGGGAATGCAAACACACTCACATGATTAATGTGGAAATTCCAAACCTCCAGCTATGGCTGATCACGCATTCGCAATGGCGCACTCCGGGAGTAGGATGGGGAAGCATTTTCTGTCGGGTCCTTGCCTTGTCTTATACATCTTCGTGCAGGCTATGTCAGAGACTGAGGCTTACTCTTTATGCAAAGTGGTTTTCAAACTGAACAAATCCTTAAGTACCGCTTTCTTCATCAGAAAACCGTGTTTTGACTGCCCCCCCACCCCGCCCCCCGCTAACTGGGAAATTTCTGCCTCATCCCACAACATTGAAACTTTGGAGCTGTTCATCTCACAATGATTAACCAGGGAGACTTTTAGGGTTGGGACGAAACCTTAAGGATTTGTGCAGTTCAACTCCCCCGCCTCACACAAGAGCATCGACACGGGAGATTGAGTTTGCACTGCCTGGTTTTTCGGTTAGAGGAGACCACACCTGACAGGGCCAAGGAATTTCTTAAGGGGGACAAAAGAACCACCAAGTTAACAAAATACTGGCACAGATGGAGAGGTGGATGGTTAGTGATGGATAGCCTTCCTGTGGGCAAATGTGCAGATGGGACCTAGGGGTCAGGTCAGGTGGCAGAACACAAGAAGAATGTGAAGGGCCATTATTTTCTACTCTTCCCCAGCATCTCAAGAGTCGGCTGAGCGGTCGGCGGAACAATACTGTTACAACCACTGGAAGTCGACGTCACTGTGATGATTCAGGGAGCCCGCCATACTCCAGTGTCAGTCTAGCCTAGCCATCTGCCACTCCCATAAGGGCTCTCAACGTTGGAGAAGAGGCAAAGGCAACAACATACATGTTGTTGGCCTCCAATTTTACTTACATGTAGCAACTTTTCTCAGAGCTATTAATTACATGCAAGTGGACAAACTGCCCACTGGTGATTCACAAAGTACATGGAGCTACATAGTGGGTCTCGCTGGATAACTGGTCCTGTATTATCTGTAGATACCAGCGATCCACACCTCACGATAGTTTATAACAACTGAAAGACAAAATAAAATAAAGTGGCTTTTAGCCTAGTAATACCTTTGTTACCACCCTTGCATGTCTTCCTGTCCCTTTGGGCTGAAAAAGTCAGGTTGAAAAAGAATTTGGCGAAACAGTACAATGCTACATTTTTCTGGCAAATGTTATATATTGCAGACAACCCTCAAATATAACCTCTACTTTACCCTCACATATCCCCTGAGAGAGATAAACATAGATTATTCTCCATTTTACAGACTACATAAGCAACAGCAGCCCAGCAAGAGCAGGATTCCTCCCATGGTGAATAAGTAGAAGGTTTTGTGGGAAGAAGTAAGAATCAGAAAACTAGCTCACTTTTCTCACACTGGAAATAAAACAACGGTGGCTGAGAAAGGCTAAGCAGGCTACCCCAGAGGGCATCCTCTACATCTGATGTCAGGGTGAGGCTGCGTCTGCTCCTCCATCCCCATTGCATTCCCCTCACAGACTGTGGAAGACAATGAGACCCGAGTTAGTCAACGTATTTTCATCTTCTTCCTCACACTCCTTGCCGCAGGAGAAACACCGCTAAAGACCCACTACTGGTAAAAGAGTGGCCTGTAAGACTGACCCAACATGGTTGAACTGGTAGAGAAAGGACTCAGAAACTTATGAGGGATGTTTGGTCTATGTCCATTCACTCCCATATTTACTCTGAATTGATCATCTTTTTCTTTGCTTATTAACATATACAGTGCACGTGTCCAGCTGTTGGGAAAGCATCCTCCACTGACCCCACGAGCAACTCTTTTTCTTCTCCCCAATTCAGGGGCGGGGATAACTCTGGCTTTTCAGAAGCTACTCATCCTAGAAACAAGGGACTCTTTCTCCTGGGTTTCCCTTCTCTTGAGTTTGCTTTAAACAGAAGCAAATGGTAAGGTCCACTGACGTAAAGCTGAGAGGCCTTTTGGCTCTGCCATTCAGTTGAGCTTTGTGACATATGTAGAGTAAGTACAGTGCCCACATCAGAGCCCCAGAGAGCCTCTGTAACGTGCCTGCCGTTCTGGCAGCAAGGGGTCAGTATGCTTCATACTGGGTGAGACTCTCCACTCTGCCCCTCCACCTGTCTCTCATCCATCGCCTGCTGCTCTTTGCCCATCATATGCCCCACACTTTTTCTTTTTGCTTCTCTTGGCTCATGTTCTCTCCAGCAACTCATCCTTTGCAGCCTGCTCCTCTACGTGCAGTCACACACATACACGTATTAGCTGAAAGAAAACTAAAACGCTTCAGACTTCTCAGCCCCGTTTCTTCCTCGAGGACCAGGTGAATTGCTGCTTCCTCCAAAGGCCTTACTACAGAAATTTCTCCTCGGTTTTTACTCCGTGTCTGCGATGTCTGTTACATGTATAGTTTGTGTCCCTCATTAGCATCTCCCAAATGCAGTCTGTTGTTATTGTCTGTTCTACCTCTGTCCTCTTTTCCCAACAAGATGATGGATTCCCCTTGAAAGGTAGAAACTTTCATCTCCACCATCTGGTGGTGCAAGCTGCACAATGCCTACTGACAGCTCGATAAATGTTGGACAGTGCTGTTCACCTTTGATTTTTGTTTCTGCACACTAAATCAGAAAATAGCTCAGAATGTTGGGAACCTTGTTTTATATATGGTAACCAAGTTCAAGTCAGTCCTTAGAGCTTCAAGATTAAAATATGTTCATAATCAACCATGAAAAAAAGGCAAGCTACGAAAGCACAAAGTACAAAAATGTAAACACTGTCAACTCCTTTAGCTAAACTCTCCAATACACAGCAAGTGGCAATTTCTTCTTTAGACAAAGAAGTTGTCATTAGCCACGCAGAGTTTTGATGGTAACACATGACAACTGGTGTTTAAAATGACTGACTCGTTATCGACAAGCATGGCCCTTGGTGTCTATAAGCTCATGAATTATTAACTTCAAGAAATTCTGGTTTGTTTGTTTTTCTTCCTAGAAGGAAACGGGGCTTTAAAGAATTTAAGGCAAGTACTGAAATCAAACAGCAGGTAGATTTTGGAGCAGGGCGGCTCCCCTCAGCTTTACACACCGCAGGATCTAATAATGCACACGCGTATTACCAACGGCCTCACAGTCAGTTCTCTTTCCCAAAAGCCGTACAGTGTACAAAATGCACGATCATGTGGGCAGGAACGTCATGATGTTCAATATAATTACCTTCTAATTAGTAATCAATGTGGGCGTGGTACTTAAAATGATGACTAAAGTTCCCTAGTCTGTGCTGCCATCTTACCATTTGTTACAACAAACTCAAGAGATACTAATGTTATGACAGTATACCTGAAGTCATAGAACTTGTAAAAAATGCTAATGATTATAATAGAACCTAGTATCCCTTAGGATTTTCTACATCATTTCCCTGTGCTGTGATATTTCAATAACACATCATTGAAAAGATCATATGTATGTGTGTATATATATATATACACACACACACACGTATATATATATTCATATATATGTGAATGATTTAATTAAGTATATTTAATTGTGTGTGCACATGTTGGTGAGTAATGATGCCTATGGAGTCAGAGACATCGCATCACACTTGGAACTGGTTTACATAGAGACCCAAGTGTGAGGTACCAAACTTGGGTCTTCACTCTAAAGAACTGAGCTGCCTCTCTGGTTCGTATGTAATATTTTAAATACTAAGAGGAAATCATGATGGTTACATCCTCTCCAGGTGACATCTTCCAGTAGTTTATTAGCTCTGGTTGTCTATTTAATGAAGTACGTTGTGTTCCATGGGCACTCAGTGTGAATTTTTTTAAGTCTGGAAATGAATGCTCGGGGATTATAGATCTGAATCACGTCGGCTAACGGTTTAATCAACAGGTCTCCTATGAACAGCGATGCGGACTCAATTGGCCTGCTACTGTGCTTTGCATTGCAAGATGATTTATTTCTTCCCCAGACCTAATTATAAAACAGTAAGAAATAGTCAATCATATATTGGACTTCCTTAAAATTTTCATTTGAACTGTTTTTCACCACTAATTAAACTGTTCTTGAAAAGAACCCAAGACTAACTTTGAGTCTAGCTATGGTGCATATAAAACAGAGAGGTCCAATCACATTACAGTAAATTCTGAGTTACTCAGAGACCTGTTTGTGGTTTGTTTAGTTTCACTCTGTCAACTCACTTTTGGTAGCATTGTATTTTCAAAAACTGTCAGCAGCTCTCGTTCCTCAACAACTGATATTGTTTATTTTAATGGAGAAAACCATATTGCAGTTTTATCAGCATTCGACTAATTCAGTATTTCCTTTCAAATGCAGGTAAATGGTTTAACTACGGAATCATCTTCCTCGTCTTGATTTTGGACCTGAACATGTGGAAGAACCAAATATTTTACAAACCTCATGAATATGGACAGTATATTGGCCCAGGGCAGAAGATATACACAGTGAAGGACTCTGAAAGTTTAAAGGATTTAAACAGAACCAAGCTATCCTGGGAATGGCGGTCCAATCACACTAATCCTCACACTAACAAAACCTATGTTGAAGGCGACATGTTCTTACACAGCAGGTTCACAGGGGCCAGCCTAGATGTCAAGTGTCTGGCTTTTGTTCCAAGTCTGATAGCTTTCGTGTGGTTTGGATTCTTTATTTGGTTCTTTGGACGGTTTCTAAAGAATGAGCAGGGGATGGAGAATCAAGATAACTCTTACACTCGCATGAAAAGAAAATCACCCTCGGAACACAGCAAAGACATGGGCATCACTCGAGAAAGCACCCAGGTCTCCGTGGAAGACCCGCTGAACGACCCGCCCTTGGTTTGCATCAGGTCCGACTTTAACGAGATAGTCTACAAGTCCTCCCATCTGACATCGGAAAACTTGAGCCTGCATCTGAAGGAGTCTACCAGTGCGGCGGAGGCCGATCAAGACCCAGCGGCCTCTCCGAGTCTGCGGACGGACTAGAGTCTCTTCCGTAGAGATAGCACGAAGAGCAGCCTTGAGTGTAACTTCAAAGTCGTAGTCTTTCGTTTTGTAAATGTCAGGTTTACATAGCGTTAGGTAAAAGAAACACAAACGCCACAACGGTGCTCAACATGCTTTTTCTAGACTCATTGTTTTCTATCTGTATTATGATACACGTGCCTCTCGTATGTTTAATGGTCCTCTAGAGATCGCTTCTCACAACTGCACAAGCTATTACTGACTTTACAGCAAGGTAGATTAGCCGATTACCCACGTATCTGATGTTCAACCATAGTGGTGCCTTGAGACATTAAACTGTTTAACTATACCAGACATGAAGTGTAGAATGGTTCTCCAGTCTTATTTCACATGGGATTCTTTTTTTTTTTTTATACAATTATTTTGATTTACACTTGATGTCTGAGCAGGAAACAGACATGGCTGATTTGCGGATGGAGAAAGTTCTCTTGGTTCACTGTTCAGCAGCGAAGTCGGTGACTTTGACACTGGAGTGCAGAGGAGCACAGTGATTGCCTTTTAAATTTTACTGGCCGGCTTCCGAATCTAAATACAGATGTAAAATCCAATGAGAGGAGGGCTGCAATGCACCATGGGTCATTGCTCACGAAATGTGACTTTCTCCAACCACTAATTGCAATTAGATGATAATACCTAATTATGTTTTCCTAATTAAAGATAAATTGCTACCTGATTAATAGTCTTGCCCTTTTCCTTTGGGAACAAAGGTTAAGAGGAACAGTTGGGTGAGCTCTCAAATTTATTGGCATTTCCACAATGTCCTAGACAACCAAGGAGTTGAAGCTGTAATCATGTGAACGGAGGCTGCACAGCCCACTGTCTACAATATTGTACATTTTGCTATCAATATGGTTCTGGACAATGGACAGAAAAAAACGGATGGCACTGTTGACCAAGGGAATTCTGAAATCATTCACCGAAACCTCACGTGGTAGAAAATGCCGTACAAGAGTCTCTTTAACGTCTTCTGTGTATGTGTGTAGTTTTTGTTTGGGTTTCATTTTTTTAAAGATGTAAACATCGCACCTTAATAAATAAGAATTATATGCAGGAATTGTGTGATGTAGGTTTTGTTTTGTCCATTTGTCTGTTCCCCCACTCCAAAGGATTCAGTCATGTCCTAGCTTAACAAAAACCTATTCAAATGGATTTTTAAGAGCTTGATTCTAGGCAAGGTAACAAATTGTATACCCCTAAATTGCTTTTAATTTTATTTCATGAACCGTAGTTACGTGTTTCTTGAGCTGAAGGGAGATCATTTTAAAGGTAAATTATTTATTTTCCTGTCATATACTGACATTGTAGCATTTTGTCTTTTAGCGCTCTCTTGTTTGGATCTGCTTTTGGACATGCAGCTTGCCAGATCTAGAGTGCAGAACAGAACTATGCATTTATCTGTCACTTGAGAACCAGCTTTAATAAACATCTTGCTATAATTGTTTACCAAGCAGTTGGAACCGTACCCCCGCTGTTTCTTATGCCTTTAACAGCCATGCATGGTGCACTTAAAATTATAAATATCTTTGGCACCGAGGACAAGCTAACTATAGGAACCACTGACAGTCCTGGCCAAAGAAACATTCTTCTGACACGAGTAAAGCCTAGCCTCATTTGCACAGCCTACAGAATTGAATTCTTAGCTGTGGGGCAAGTGAATCATGCTAGCGGGAACCATATTTTCTTAATTCTGAAAATAATTTCCTCATAAAAATTGATTTTAAAAGTAGATGTTTATTATTCCTATGGATACTTTTTGAAACTGCCATTAGAGACTTTCGATGTGTGTATTAGAAGAAACGTGTTTAATGGGGTGCTTGAATTAGCAGAAATAAGATAGACAAAAAAAATAAATAAATAAGCCTTAAGAATGATGCTTCTGAGGTTTCAGGAAGTGTCCAAAAAGATTGTTGATTACAAACATATATTATTTCATGTTTAGATACATTCAGAGCCAAATAGAGTAATCTCTAGGGGATGCTATCTTCATAATTTAGCAAGATCTGAAGCTGATGAGCCCCTAACCACTTGGCTGCATGTCCTGGGGCTTGCCTTTCATCTATCCCTCCTTCCTTCCTTCCCCACACCTTTTAGATATTATGTCTATAAAGTAAGACTGTGAAGTGAAAGGAAATCAAAGTTAAAATCCCATCTATTCACATTTAGTCCTGGATTCCGAGCCAGACAGCGGCAGGCTACGGCTCCATGGAATGCTTAGAAATCCCCAATAGATTGCTCTCAGTAGGGGTGTTAAAAAAGAGACAGAGACGGAAGCAAACACAGAATTTGAAGAGTTAAAATAAGATATTAAAAACCGTAAACTAACAGTTCTGGAAGTGAGAACGGTAATACCTTGATCGTAGCGATACTCGAGGACTGTAAACATTTGTGTTCCTACCGTTCTGTAATTCTGTTCTTTTCCATGCAGTGCAGAATCTGGATTGATTCGACACTGATTTGATTTGATTTAGAGCATTTCATTAGTAATTTAATTGGAGAATTAAATAAACACTGTGACTTGAGGCCTGATAACAAACCCTTAGAATCAACCCTCGCCACCACATGGGCAGTCTGTATTCACAAAGCCAGAGCTGGCCTCTCATCTTCTCTACGTGGTGGCTACTCACGTTGCTCCTTTGCCATTTAGTGTCTAGGATCACCACTGACCGACTAAGGCTATTAAGAATGATTTCTTCTCCATTCTCCCTGTGGGCCAATCAATTCTCACAGTGTCTGATTTCATGTCTAATGTGCAGAAGCTCTCCAAGCACTTAGTAGGAAAGGCAGGGGTGGGGTCAACCTGCTTCATGTCACCCAGGGGGCTCATAAGCCTTCCAAGTGCACTCTGACTGCCCTCCGGGTCACCAAAGGAACCCAATATGAAGTACGAAATAGACAATGGTGGTAAATAACTTTTCGCGGATACCCCTTGGTGCCGACTAGATGATTTAAGACCCCAGAACACCACCGTTGCTTATTATTTATCTGTCCTCCCTCAGAATTGGTCCCTATTTCTAAGACAACTCTTGGAACTCTTGGCCTTGCGACTTTATAGGAGATTTTTGTGGCGATGTTCTTGCTGAGTCAATAGCCAGACTCGCTGTTTTGTCTGGCCTGCTTTCCTCTAGCTTTGTCTCAAAGAACCCGCCTGAGGTGTGTGAGCCAGCTCTACCTGCAAACAAGTAAGGACATCTAGGACTTGAGCATGATACACTGTCACTCCCCTGGCTGATAAAAATATACCGCACAAAGGATTGGGAGGACTGGGAATTGGTACACGCGCAATACCGAGCTCCTAAGTTTTTGGCTTGCTGCATCCGGTACATCTTGCAATGAATTATCTTCTGAACAGTCAGAGAGCTTGTTGACGATGAGCAGAAGGAGGTAGAAATTCACAATAGAAAGAGAAGGCGAGGCGGATGGTGGAGACAAATCTTGGAAATGAAACGCTCCTTTTACTGTGCTTTAAAACTCTAAGGGATGAAGGGCTTTTAAAAGGAACTTCATTCCCATCTTGCAAGTCCAGTCCTCTTGTGGTCTAGGTAAGACATTTGGAAAAATATGTCTAGTCAAAAGGATTATGTAAGAAATTGGCTGTTTTTTTTCTTGAGTGGGCTAGTGTGACCCCAGACAGACCTGCGCCTGGTACCATCTGGGAGGGGAGAAAGAGAAGCTGTTACCGAATGTCGAAGGTGAATATTCTAAGTTGGTGAGCAGTATGAGGTGAGAAAGACAAAAAGAAAAACTTAACACTTCAGGAAGGCTAAAGGAAAAATAGACAGGTGACATCCTGGCCAGTGTGTCAGTACCAGCAGCCACTGGGATCTAGATACCTCAGAAGCACCAATGGAACATAAAAGATAATTATGGAAACAATTTTGTAGGTGACCCCAGCCTTTATAGATTTATTACAAGCTTCCCTCAATTGTCAGACTAATGACACCATTATTCTGCATATTGTCTATATGCAAATTATCTTATTTAATTCTAAAATTAGCCATCACCATAGGAGGTAAACAGTTAATTATACTCTATAATGAACCTGAGGGTCAGGGATGTTTGTTCAGATGCCCAAGATCACAGAGTTAGCTAAATGCTCAGGTAGGATTTGAAACAGATGTCTCTGATTCCCACTCTAATCTTTCCATCGTAGTGATTTACACACACACACACACACACACACACACACACACACACACACACACGCGCGCGCGCGCGCGCGCAAAAGTTATCTGATCTTTGATGGATGACTTAGGGACAGTTACAGAAACACAAGATGCTTGATTTCTGGCTATTACATCTCAAGAACCTAGGTTAAGTATTTAACAGGAATCCCTGCAGCCTGCTGGGATGCAATTTACAAGTTCAACAACATGATTGAAACAGACAAGGCTGAATTAAATGGAAGACACAGTGAGTCTATTGCCAGGTGTTTTAAGTGCAGTCATAAAACCATAACATAAATTGGTACCAGCGCAATGTCTAGCTCTGGAATTTGTTTCCTTGAAGATTTCACTCTTCTCAAGGAGGGTAGACAAAATGTTCTGAATAACATAGGAGAAATAAGTCATTTTGAATGTTTAAACACAGCAAAAAAAAAACATTTAACTAATTACTAGTTCTAGGAAACATAATTTGAATGTGAACTCTGACTCTTAACAATATTTCCAAATGACCACTTAAAGTTATTAGTTTAACACTGGGTGTGAAAATGCTTCCCTGGGTACCTGGTGCTTTGTTCTCATTCCGGGATGGGGACACCTCACAAGGCTTTGAAGAAGATCACTATGACTGTGATTGTGACAGCGTTCCATGAATAGCAGCAGTTCTTGCAGGATGAATGGGGTGGTGTGAACACCCTCAGGCCCCTGCAGGGCCAGCCCTCAGCAGAACCACTCAACTTACTTTCTCCTCGCTGGCAGCTCCAGTTGAGATAGACAGGGAATACCAGTAGGCTGTTGGCTCCCAATCTCCCCTCTCCCTTCCTAGCTTTGAACTCTACAAGCTGAAATCTAAACCTTTCCCACTTTTTACAAAAGTTTAGATCCCTTAGCTTAAAGAAAGTGGCTATGTTCTCTGAAATCAATGGCTGTAATCCTTCAGAGCTGCTGGGCCAGACGGACTCTCCAGCATTTCCTAAGTCTCTGACATTCTAAATCATTCCCTTCCTTCTATGACTGCTGTTCAAGCTTCTCTTCTCAGGACTTTCTCATCTTGTCAGTAAGCCACCTTCTTTCACAAATCCTGAAGTGTATGTGCTATGTCTCTAGCACTTAAAGACACGATACAAACACCTGAGACCAGCCCTCTAGCTCTTTCTGCTGTATTATCATGCTGCCCAGGCAACCGTTTCCGAGTCCAAATGTCATCCCAGTCTTGATGTCTAGAAAGCACCCACCCTAAATCCCATGGAATCAGGGCAATATTTCCAGTAAGATATATGATGCTTTGTAGAATAAATAGCATTATAAGTCGGGATCATGGTTATAGATATTCTTGCTTTGACTCTCTTACTACATTGTCCAAATGACCCCAAGCTAACCACAGTACAAAAGCTCTATACCTAAAAAGTTACTCTAGGATGATTTTAGAGAATTTGGGAAAGAGAATAATGGTCAAATCTGAAAAAACACAACTCCACAACTATTAGATTTTTTTATAGCCATAAACTTACCTTAGAACAAATTATATTCAATTTGTAAATAAACGGTGTTTAAAATATGTCAAAAAAATTGAGAAGACCTATCATTCTTTTCCCAAACAGTAGTCAGGTGAAAAGATGTTATCTGGTACTTTGATTGACTGGCCTATTCATATCATATTGGCCATTGATGCAGTCTTGCATGGAGCTCATCAGCTTTTCTAGGATAGGGACAACCGGCCTTGATTGGACTTCCAAACTCTTACCTTGTCCATTGCAAGCCATGCTCCACAGAACAATCCTTCTAAAGCATAAACACCATGGTAGCACATCACTCATTTAGCGACCAATCTTTTTAAACACTGTGTGCAGCTCCCAAAACGACAACAATTTAACAGTGTCAGAAATCATTTCTTGCCCTGTTGTGCTGAATTGAATGACAACCTCCCATTTGCCTGTTCCAGGTCGCAGGGAATCAATTGTGTTTCTAGGGGTCTCGAGACCTTATTGTCTTAGGAGGAAGGAGACACAGCTGCTAGAGAGGCTCCAGGAATAGACCTAAGAGTAGAATATTACTTCATGCACTCTACTGGTCATGACTCAATTGTAGTGTCTGCCTACCTGCAAGGGATGCTGGGAAATTCTATTTGACCTTGTGCCCACAGTAGACAGGGAACAAAGCCTGAAGAGCTTTCAGTCATAAATTATTATTTGTATTGCATTTTTCTTCACTTTACAATGTATGAGTAAGTACTTCATATTCTCTCTCTCTCTCCGCCCTCCCTCCCTCCCCCTTCCTCCCTCTCTGTATATGTGTGTGTGTGTGTGAATGCTATTTAACTCTGAGTATCATGCTATCATGATTCAATAAAACGTGAGCAGATACTGTACATTGAAGCTATATGTTTACCAGAGACTCAGTTGAATGTTCTGATTTTTCTCCCTGGTGAATGCTAAAATATTTTTCTAGTCAATTTTTATAGCATAAATTGGCAAGTGGAATTATTTCTTACATTTGTTATATGTTTGAAGAGAATGGTTTTCAGAAGCTCATATATTTCCTTGGTCACCGGTTGATGGAACTATTTGAGAAGGATTGGAAGGTGTGGCCTTGTTGGAGGAGGTGTGTCACTTGGGGTGGGATTTGAGGTTTCAAGACTCCCATTGCTACTTAGTATTTTCTCTGCCTTGTGGTTGTGGACCAAGTTATAAGTTCTCAGCTGAATCCATAAGGCAAATTAAGCACCTTTTTGATAAATTTCCTAGGTCTTGGTGTTTTATCACAGCAATAGAAAAGTAACTAAGATATGACAGAGATAAGATGATCATAAAAAACTCATAAAAAAATTTAAAGAGAGTATCACAATTTAACCAGGAAGGTATGTTCTCTGAAGGGGATACTGAAAAACCTAACCAGAAAAAAAAACATAAATGCTATTTTTAAAATGAGTCATTAGTCAGAATGGGCAGCCAAGAGTCCACAGATCTCATACCTGATGCTATACTGTTGTGCCCTAAACTGGTATTCAAATCTAAGACAGACTGCTAAAAAGTGAGCTAACTGTGGTGATTATGTAGGCAGTGACATGATGACCCTGCACCTTTTAGAACAGTGGTTTCAACCTTCTAAATGCTGAAAACCCTGTTAAATAATTCCTCATGTTATAGTGGTCCACACACACAATAAAAATTTTTGTTGCTACTTCATAGCTGTAATTTCCTACTGTCATGAATCATAGTGTAAATATATCTGTGTTTTCTCATGGTCCCAGTTGTCCCCTGGAAAAGCATCATTTGACCCTCACCCATGAGGTCATGACCCACAGGTTGAGAACCACTGTTTTAGAAGGCAGTAAAGGTTGTATCCTCACTGTACCCACTTTTTTCAGTAGTTTGCAGTTATATGGGTGCACAAAGGACACAGTGACTCCTCAGGCCAGACTGGTCAATGAGGTCAAGACTGTTACGGTTCTCCAGAAGCCGAAACTGAAAAAGCACACACCAGTCAGAGCCATTCCAACCCAAGTGGACTGATTATCGCTGTACTCTGAAAGCTGGTAACTCAGGATTCTTTCACCAGCCTATTTACATGTTAGAAACATCAATTATTCCTCCCATCTGAAATACATGGTTCTTGTAATCAATTGCTCTGAGTTAATGTTTAGAATTATTCATGAAAGACCTATATTTTAATGGCCTTTGATGAGTACTAGCAGCGCCTTCCATTAATTTGATTAGTTTTATATAGGCTGCAAGAGAAGCCTGGCACACAGCCTTAAGTGAATCAATAATGTGGGATCTGAGTATGTGCACTCCAACCAGCCTTACCGTCCAAAGAAGAGCAAAGTGGTCAAGGACACGGCTTGGGTCCTGTAGTTCTGTCTTTCACATTTGGTCACCCATTGCCTTACTTGCCTCAAGCTGTGACTATTAGAAACTTTCCTACTCAACTCCATCCCTGGCCCCACACACTGATGTCCCTTCCAAGGATAGTAGGCAGAGCTGAGATGAATTTTTACTTTTATTTTAATATAAGGACTTAGATATGTCATAGTGCAAACCTCAAAACTGGTGTATAAACCTGAACATTAAGGACAACAGGAGCCAAGGCCAAGGTACTGATTCTCCTGCCGTGTGCATCAACTCCAGAGACTCATGCAGTGTCTGCCTGAGAGAGAAGGAACATCTCTTTACCCAAGAGACCCAGTGAAGGAGAAGGTGTGGTCACTGATACACAGGAGTCACTGATGTATTGTCAAGCTAGAGAGAGTTGTCCAGTTTTAAGCAGGAAGTAATCCCTGGGAGAGACCAAAAGAAGACCCAAGGACAACCAAGACCTTGGTGTTTGGAGACTGAGTATGTTTTGTGACATATCAGCCCTTTGACTATCCATCAGATGGTATTGGGTCCAGGGAAGCAGTAGAAACAGAATAGCACGAGACCCAGGTTTGACTCAAGTCTTTCTCACTAACCATACCATATAGGGCAAAGGTGCACCTGATGCCTATCTCACCCTGGAAAAGACCTCACTACTGACAGTAGGGCTCTTGAGTTATGGCTGAACACACCATGAATAACAGAAACTATGCCAGAAAATTCTTAAGGCAGGAAAGACTGCCTTTGCTCTTATAGCAGGCTATTTCTGAGAGGAATATAGAATACCGAATTAGTTAACTTTTTGTAACTATCAAACACTGACAATGAGGTTCAGTGGTTGGAGATTTCAACCCAACCTCTGGCTGAGCAAACCCTCTGGGCTCCTGAAAGCATTACAGGATGATAATTAGCAGCATAAGATATTTGGTACAGCCAAACCGCTCTCTCATCTTGAGGCCAGAAAGCAAAGCAAAGCAAAGGAGGAGGGGCTCGGGTTCCATAAGTCCCTTCAGAAGCTTGCCCTCGGTAAGCTGCAGACCCTCCTCCAGGCCAGTGGTTCTCAACCTGTGGGCTGGATGACCCGTTCATGGGGTTCATAGATCAGCTATTCTTCACATTACAGTTATGATGTAGCAATGAAACAATTTTATGGTTGGGGTCACCACAACATGAGGAACTACATTAAAGGGTTGTATTAAAGCAGCAGGAAGGTTGAGGACCATGGATCTAGACCCTATCTCTTAGGGGAGCCTTCATCTCCAAAAAAGTGCCCCAATGGGCAACAGGCTTTTAACATCAGAACCTTTGAAAATATTCTATATCCAGGCCATTGTGGGTCTCACTGTGGGTTGTAGACTTTCTTAGATATACAGTTCAGTGATGGTGGTGGACGTGATTATTTATAGTTCTTGTGAGACTCCCTACTCTATGTCTGGTGCCTATCTTGAAGTGTTAAGCTGGGGTGTGGGTGTGGGTGGCGTTGGGCTGGCATCAGAAGGTATACAATCCACATGAAGATGATGATTTTGCATTTCTTAGGATTATGGGAAATCACTAAGAAATTTTAAGTAGGAAAAGAGTTCAGTCTATGTATCATATCTTAAAAGACAGACTACCAGTGTATTACCATTAAAATTCAAATCAGTACAGTAAAATAATTAATACAATTTGGCCTTTAATGTTTTAGGCTCCTCACACAGAACTGAACACAATTACCATATGCGTGCATGAGGACAGTAAACCACAGCGGCTCTATTGTAAGTGGCTCCATTCTAACTGGCTCTATTTTAAGTGGCATTCTGGTTCACTGTGCTTGCTGCAGGCATCTGGGCAATGGGCAGGCAGTAGAACTGTGCAGTTAAAGAATCCCGAAGGAGAGACCCGGTGAGAGAGAGACCCAACCGCCTGGTCAGGTGGGCACTCCTGAGGCTGCAGAGCGGAAGAGACCACCAACACTGCTCACCCCTGCCCACATCCCTGGCCCAAGAGGAAACTGTATAAGGCCTCTGGGCTCCCGTGGGGGAGGGCCCAGGAGCGGCAGGACCTCTGCGCCTGAGACACCGCCGGAACCTGAAAGAAACAGACCGGATAAACAGTTCTCTGCACCCAAATCCCGTGGGAGGGAGAGCTAAACCTTCAGAGAGGCAGACAAGCCTGGGAAACCAGAAGAGACTGCTCCCTGCACACACATCTCGGACGCCAGAGGAAAAAGCCAAAGACCATCTGGAACCCTGGTGCACTGAAGCTCCCGGAAGGGGCGGCACAGGTCTTCCTGGTTGCTGCCGCTGCAGAGAGCCCCTGGGCAGCACCCCACGAGCGAACCTGAGTCTCGGGACCACAGGTAAGACCAACTTTTCTGCTGCAAGAAAGCTGCCTGGTGAACTCAAGGAACAGCTGAAGACCTGTAGAGAGGAAAAACTACACGCCCGAAAGCAGAACACTCTGTCCCCATAACTGACTGAAAGAGAGGAAAACAGGTCTACAGCACTCCTGACACACAGGCTTATAGGACAGTCTAGCCACTGTCAGAAATAGCAGAACAAAGTAACACTAGAGATAATCTGATGGCGAGAGGCAAGCGCAGGAACCCAAGCAACAGAAACCAAGACTGCATGCCATCATCGGAGCCCAATTCTCCCACCAAAACAAACATGGAATATCCAAACACACCAGAAAAGCAAGATCTAGTTTCAAAATCATATTTGATCATGATGCTGGAGGACTTCAAGAAAGACATGAACACACTTAGGGAAACACAGGAAATCATTAATAAACAAGTAGAAGCCTGCAGAGAGGAATGGCAAAAATCCCTGAAAGAATTCCAGGAAAACACAATCAAACAGTTGAAGGAATTAAAAATGGAAATAGAAGCAATCAAGAAAGAACACATGGAAACAACCCTGGATATAGAAAACCAAAAGAAGAGACAAGGAGCTGTAGATACAAGCTTCACCAACAGAATACAAGAGATGGAAGAGAGAATCTCAGGAGCAGAAGATTCCATAGAAATCATTGACTCAACTGTCAAAGATAATGTAAAGCGGAAAAAGCTACTGGTCCAAAACATACAGGAAATCCAGGACTCAATGAGAAGATCAAACCTAAGGATAATAGGTATAGAAGAGAGTAAAGACTCCCAGCTCAAAGGACCAGTAAATATCTTCAACAAAATCATAGAAGAAAACTTCCCTAACCTAAAAAAAGAGATACCCATAGGCATACAAGAAGCCTACAGAACTCCAAATAGATTGGACCAGAAAAGAAACACCTCCCGTCACATAATTGTCAAAACACCAAACGCACAAAATAAAGAAAGGATATTAAAAGCAGTAAGGGAAAAAGGTCAAGTAACATATAAAGGGAGACCTATCAGAATCACACCAGACTTCTCGCCAGAAACTATGAAGGCCAGAAGATCCTGGACTGATGTCATACAGACCCTAAGAGAACACAAATGCCAGCCCAGGTTACTGTATCCAGCAAAACTCTCAATTAACATTGATGGAGAAACCAAGATATTCCATGACAAAACCAAATTTACACAATATCTTTCTACAAATCCAGCACTACAAAGGATAATAAATGGTAAAGCCCAACATAAGGAGGCAAGCTATACCCTAGAAGAAGCAAGAAACTAATCGTCTTGGCAACAAAACAAAGAGAATGAAAGCACACAAACATAACCTCACATCCAAATATGAATATAAAGGGAAACAATAATCACTATTCCTTAATATCTCTCAATATCAATGGCCTCAACTCCCCAATAAAAAGACATAGATTAACAAACTGGATACGCAACGAGGACCCTGCATTCTGCTGCCTACAGGAAACACACCTCAGAGACAAAGACAGACACTACCTCAGAGTGAAAGGCTGGAAAACAACTTTCCAAGCAAATGGTCAGAAGAAGCAAGCTGGAGTAGCCATTCTAATATCAAATAAAATCAATTTCCAACTAAAAGTCATCAAAAAAGATAAGGAAGGACACTTCATATTCATCAAAGGAAAAATCCACCAAGATGAACTCTCAATCCTAAATATCTATGCCCCAAATACAAGGGCACCTACATACGAAAAAGAAACCTTACTAAAGCTCAAAACACACATTGCACCTCACACAATAATAGTGGGAGATTTTAACACCCCACTCTCATCAATGGACAGATCATGGAAACAAAAATTAAACAGTGATGTCGACAGACTAAGAGAAGTCATGAGCCAAATGGACTTAACGGATATTTATAGAACATTCTATCCTAAAGCAAAAGGATATACCTTCTTCTCAGCTCCTCATGGTACTTTCTCCAAAATTGACCATATAATTGGTCAAAAAACGGGCCTCAACAGGTACAAAAAGATAGAAATAATCCCATGCGTGCTATCGGACCACCACGGCCTAAAACTGGTCTTCAATAACAATAAGGGAAGAATGCCCACATATACGTGGAAATTGAACAATGCTCTACTCAATGATAACCTGGTCAAGGAAGAAATAAAGAAAGAAATTAAAAACTTTTTAGAATTTAATGAAAATGAAGATACAACATACTCAAACTTATGGGACACAATGAAAGCTGTGCTAAGAGGAAAACTCATAGCGCTGAGTGCCTGCAGAAAGAAACAGGAAAGAGCATATGTCAGCAGCTTGACAGCACACCTAAAAGCTCTAGAACAAAAAGAAGCAAATATACCCAGGAGGAGTAGAAGGCAGGAAATAATCAAACTCAGAGCTGAAATCAACCAAGTAGAAACAAAAAGGACCATAGAAAGAATCAACAGGACCAAAAGTTGGTTCTTTGAGAAAATCAACAAGATAGATAAACCCTTAGCCAGACTAACGAGAGGACACAGAGAGTGCGTCCAAATTAACAAAATCAGAAATGAAAAGGGAGACATAACTACAGATTCAGAGGAAATTCAAAAAATCATCAGATCTTACTATAAAAACCTATATTCAACAAAATTTAAAATCGTCAGGAAATGGACAATTTCCTAGACAGATACCAGGTATCAAAGTTAAATCAGGAACAGATAAACCAGTTAAACAACCCCATAACTCCTAAGGAAATAGAAGCAGTCATTAAAGGTCTCCCAACCAAAAAGAGCCCAGGTCCAGATGGGTTTAGTGCAGAATTCTATCAAACCTTCATAGAAGACCTCATACCAATATTATCCAAACTATTCCACAAAATTGAAACAGATGGAGCCCTACCGAATTCCTTCTACGAAGCTACAATTACTCTTATACCTAAACCACACAAAGACACAACAAAGAAAGAGAACTTCAGACCAATTTCCCTTATGAATATCGACGCAAAAATACTCAATAAAATTCTGGCAAACCGAATTCAAGAGCACATCAAAACAATCATCCACCATGATCAAGTAGGCTTCATCCCAGGCATGCAGGGATGGTTTAATATACGGAAAACCATCAACATGATCCATTATATAAACAAACTGAAAGAACAGAACCACATGATCATTTCATTAGATGCTGAGAAAGCATTTGACAAAATTCAACACCCCTTCATGATAAAAGTCCTGGAAAGAATAGGAATTCAAGGCCCATACCTAAACATAGTAAAAGCCATATACAGCAAACCAGTTGCTAACATTAAACTAAATGGAGAGAAACTTGAAGCAATCCCACTAAAATCAGGGACTAGACAAGGCTGCCCACTCTCTCCCTACTTATTCAATATAGTTCTTGAATTTCTAGCCAGAGCAATCAGACAACAAAAGGAGATCAAAGGGATACAGATCGGAAAAGAAGAGGTCAAAATATCACTATTTGCAGATGATATGACAGTATATTTAAGTGATCCCAAAAGTTCCACCAGAGAACTACTAAAGCTGATAAACAACTTCAGCAAAGTGGCTGGGTATAAAATTAACTCAAATAAATCAGTTGCCTTCCTCTATACAAAAGAGAAACAAGCCGAGAAAGAAATTAGGGAAACGACACCCTTCATAATAGACCCAAATAATATAAAGTACCTCGGTGTGACTTTAACCAAGCAAGTAAAAGATCTGTACAATAAGAACTTCAAGACACTGAGGAAAGAAATTGAAGAAGACCTCAGAAGATGGAAAGATCTCCCATGCTCATGGATTGGCAGGATTAATATAGTAAAAATGGCCATTTTACCAAAAGCAATCTACAGATTCAATGCAATCCCCATCAAAATACCAATCCAATTCTTCAAAGAGTTAGACAGAACAATTTGCAAATTCATCTGGAATAACAAAAAACCCAGGATAGCTAAAGCTCTCCTCAACAATAAAAGCACTTCAGGGGGAATCACTATCCCTGAACTCAAGCAGTATTACAGAGCAATAGTGATAAAAACTGCATGGTATTGGTACAGAGACAGACAGATAGACCAATGGAATAGAATTGAAGACCCAGAAATGAACCCACACACCTATGGTCACTTGATTTTTGACAAAGGAGCCAAAACCATCCAATGGAAAAAAGATAACATTTTCAGCAAATGGTGCTGGTTCAACTGGAGGGCAACATGTAGAAGAATGCAGATCGATCCATGCTTATCACCCTGTACAAAGCTTAAGTCGAAGTGGATCAAGGACCTCCACATCAAACCAGACACACTCAAACTAATAGAAGAAAAACTAGGGAAGCATCTGGAACACATGGGCACTGGAAAAAAATTTCCTGAACAAAACACCAATGGCTTATGCTCTAAGATCAAGAATCGACAAATGGGATCTCATAAAACTGCAAAGCTTCTGTAAGGCAAAGGACACTGTGGTTAGGACAAAACGGCAACCAACAGATTGGGAAAAGATCTTTACCAATCCTACAACAGATAGAGGCCTTCTATCCAAAATATACAAAGAACTCAAGAAGTTAGACCGCAGGGAAACAAATAACCCTATTAAAAAATGGGGTTCAGAGCTAAACAAAGAATTCACAGCTGAGGAATGCCGAATGGCTGAGAAACACCTAAAGAAATGTTCAACATCATTAGTCATAAGGGAAATGCAAATCAAAACAACCCTGAGATTTCACCTCACACCAGTGCGATTGGCTAAGATCAAAAACTCAGGTGACAGCAGATGCTGGCGAGGATGTGGAGAAAGAGGAACACTCCTCCATTGTTGGTGGGATTGCAGACTGGTAAAACCATTCTGGAAATCAGTCTGGAGGTTCCTCAGAAAATTGGACATTGAACTGCCTGAGGATCCAGCTATACCTCTCTTGGGCATATACCCAAAAGATGCCCCAACATATAAAAGAGACACGTGCTCCACTATGTTCATCGCAGCCTTATTTATAATAGCCAGAAAACGGAAAGAACCCAGATGCCCTTCAACAGAGGAATGGATACAGAAAATGTGGTACATCTACACAATGGAATATTACTCAGCTATCAAAAACAACGAGTTTATGAAATTCGTAGGCAAATGGTTGGAACTGGAAAATATCATCCTGAGTGAGCTAACCCAATCACAGAAAGACATACATGGTATGCACTCATTGATAAGTGGCTATTAGCCCAAATGCTTGAATTACCCTAGATCCCTAGAACAAACGAAACTCAAGACGGATGATCAAAATGTGAATGCTTCACTCCTTCTTTAAATAAGGAAAAAGAATACCCTTGGCAGGGAAGGGAGAGGCAAAGATTAAAACAGAGACTGAAGGAACACCCATTCAGAGCCTGTCCCACATTTGGCCCATACATATACAGCCACCCAATTAGACAAGATGGATGAAGCAAAGAAGTGCAGACCGACAGGAGCCGGATGTAGATTGCTCCTGAGAGACACAGCCAGAATACAGCAAATACAGAGGCGAATGCCAGCAGCAAACCACTGAACTGAGAATAGGTCCCCTATTGAAGGAATCAGAGAAAGAACTGGAAGAGCTTGAAGGGGCTCGAGACCCCAAAAGTACAACAATGCCAAGCAACCAGAGCTTCCAGGGACTAAGCCACTACCTAAAGACTATACATGGACTGACCCTGGACTCTGACCTCATAGGTAGCAATGAATATCCTAGTAAGAGCACCAGTGGAAGGGGAAGCCCTGGGTCCTGCTAAGACTGAACCCCCAGTGAACTAGTCTATGGGGGGAGGGCGGCAATGGTGGGAGGGTTGGGAGGGGAACACCCATAAGGAAGGGGAGGGGGGAGGGGGATGTTTGCCCGGAAACCGGGAAAGGGAATAACACTCGAAATGTATATAAGAAATACTCAAGTTAATAAAAAAAAAAAAAAAGAAAGAATCCCGAAGGAGGCTGGTGTAGCTTAGATCTTTGTAAGGGCTGCCAGTTAATTTCAAAGACTTCAACTCATATGACAAAATGCAATATTACTCACAAATTTTTTTTCTAAGCTTGGAAGTAAAATAAAGCAGACCTCTGTAGGCTTCTGTATAGAACGCGCCGAAGTAGCAATCTACCCATACTGTTTATGGACTTGCTGTGTCTACAAATAGTTCCTTAAAATAACAACAACATTCACATGAAACCTCTTCATAGCTGCTGGTAGACCTGGACATCTACTGCCCAGATCCCTCATACAAAGCATGCACCCATCTGCAGGGGATAGAGTGGCTTCAGGGTCTGCTGGAGAGAGACAAATGTCCAGGAGCACAGTTCCTGGAACAGTGCATGCCTTGTAACTGAGCTTTGAGACAAGGTCAGAAGAGCCACTGGATGACAGTTCCACAACCATGCCCAGAGGACAGCCATTTGCCAAGGATGGAGACAGGAGGATAACAGTATCACTTAAAAGTAGAAAGTTCACAGCCAACCTGACACTAGTTCTAATCTCAACTGTGTGGCTGCCATAGTAATTTTGCTACAATCCTAGTTCTCTGAAGGCTAACACCCACGGTACAAAAGGATGCAGAAGAAGGCCTGACCTAGAGCAGTGGGATGTCACAACTACCAAGCCATCAGTGCTCCGTGATGCTGCTTAAACAACAGAGACCAGGAAGTCTCGATGGTGACTCCTCTCCTGGCAAAGACAGCATGGCTCCAAGAAGGCTTAAACACTTTGAAAAGTAAATGAGACACAGATTTAGAAGCAAAATGAGTAAGAAGCTACTAGTTCTAGCTAAACTAGAGGACAGAGCCAGAGAACTCCGTTTCAAGGCCGTCGTTCTCACCAATCGTAAGCCTCCACTGGGATGCTTTGAGAACTCGAACCATTCTGACGTGTTGAGCCTACTGACAAGAGAGAAAACTGGGCTCCCAGCAGGAACTCTCTGGAAACCAGCAAGGTACATACAATAACATATTGCTCCCTAACAAGTTGGTGGTCATTTGTCGAGGTAGAATGCAATGAAAAAAGGTGAGTTCTGGGACACTCTAAAGACTATTGACACTGATTCAAGTAGCATCTTCAGGTACCTTAAGTCTTCTCGATGGAGTGGAGAATACTCAAGGGCTAAGTTATCAATGGAGTCCTATTTGAAGTCTGACATAGTAAGTCCATTGGCCCCAAGGACCACCCGTGTAATCCTTTATCTGAGTGCACAGTTGGGATTGACAGATTCGACAAGTGTCTTAGCTTGGGTTTTATTGCTGTGAAGAAACACTATGACTAAGCCAACTCTTATAAAGGACGACGTTTAATTGGGCCTGGCTCACAAGCTCTGAAGTTCAGTCCATTATCATCATGGCAGGAAGCATGGCAGCATCCAGGCAGAAATGTCCTAGAGGAGCTGAGGGTTCTACATTTTGTTCCTAAGGCAAACAGAAGGCTGGCTTCTGCAAAGCCCACCACCACAGTGACACATACTTCCCTCAACAAGGCCACACCTCTTAATTGTGCCAACTCCCTGGACCAAGCATATTCAAACCACCACAACAGGTAAAGTAACTGTCACATTGTTTCTTCAACGGTTGGAGTAAAATCCAAGTGGAAACCTGGGAAACTGACCATGTATACCCAAGCAAGAGAATAAAGAAAAATATATGTAGAATAAATGTCATTCTTAAATACACACACACACACACACACACACACACACACACACACACACATATATATGCATGCCCTGGTGGCAAGGGCACAGATAAGCTGGCCCCAAGGGCATGAGTGTGGGTAAACTTGGGAGAGCTGGCCTTGCCCTTTGCAGGCTATAGAGTGAGCCCAGCACCTAACCTGAGCAGTGCAGTAGAGCCGGCTCTGGTGGCATGGGTCAGCCAGACTGAGAGCATGAGAACAGGAGAGATGGCCTCACCCCTTGCCTTTTGGGACAGTGCTGGAGAACCAGCTCTGATAGTATGGGCTCAGCAGAACGGGTGGCCTGACCAACTCAGCTACCATTCAGGCTCAGATCCAGAACTTCCAGTTGGCCCACGCCAACATTAACTCCATCTATGAACTGCTGGAGTTGGTTCTCAGAACCAAAGCTACAGCCTCTCCACGGCACAGGGCAACAATGGGGTATCCAAGAGGAGTCCAGTATCGAAGGTGTAGCAGAAGGTAGAGGTCTTGAACCAGACCAATGCCTCACTGCAGTGAACATTTGCAAGTAAGGCTGTTTGAGCAAAAGGTTGTACTGTGTGACACACTGACACAGCAAAGTCTACACAGGGAGATGGGTTTTTTTATTTGTTTTCT